>NC_047167.1:951420-1027346 GCF_009819705.1 Hippoglossus hippoglossus | reverse complement strand
ATTGCATCGAGGCAATGTGCTTTGACTGGCAGCAGCAAAGGAGACAAGGCCTTCAATCAACATATCCTTTTTCCGATGCTCAGATTTTAAGAGGTGGATGTCTTCACTTAACTGTGAGTACTAGCGTTTGCAGTCCACACACACACAGCCTTTATAGTTCAATTTAGTCCAGGCGTAATTCATAAAACACAATCTTTAAATGGGAAACTTAAAACAATAAGATAAAAGTAATCCCATGATCGGTAAATGAGTAATTTTTAAAAATGGGTTTTATGGCGTTCTCGGACATAAGTTCTCGCTCTTCCATGAGCGCTTCCCAGCGGGAAGACCAGTTCTTAAAATGACTTTAATATAATCCTTTATCCAGTTCAAATGTATGGATAAAAAGACCAGGATCTAAAAGTGGTTCGTAAAGATGTGGCCTAAAACTGGTTAAAAACTAGATGAAAAGTCTGGTCTCATTTACAGCTGTCAATGAACACATTCATCCCTTTCATGTAGGAGATTTTGTACTAATCAATTCTGGAAAAGTGTCTCTATTTCGTATAGGTGGAAAGGCCCGTTCCAGGTGGTGTTAACAACCAGAACAGCCATTAGGGTCCAAGCTAAAGCAGAATGGATTCATGCTTCAAGATACATGTCAGCCCATTACGAGGTGACATAGAGGGAAACAGGGAGTGGTTCTTCATCCTCCTCCTAGTGAGTGGTCTCAAGAGGAGGGGCTTGTTCTGGTAACTTAAATGTTCCGCAAACAATAAACGCTCTTTGTGCACACAAATAGAATAAAAAGAACTAAATGAACTGCTAAGCAGAGTGAATGGTGACAATCACACTGACGTGGTTTGGAGGGGATGAGACGAACAAAGCAGACTTAACTAAAACGATGCACCTCTGAGTTCCCTATGAGCAAAGAGAAACACACAGATAATGAACTTTGACTGGATCTGTTAAAATATGTTGATTTTGATGCATTCTCCAATGTTTAAACCCATTCTTTTAAAAAGGCTGATTTCAGACCTCAAGTATATAATGTGGCTGATGAGATACCCGACCCAAAGTCCGACAGTAATTGGACGATTCATAGGTAAAGGTAAAGAAAATTGAATTGATCTTTCTGAGAAGACGATAGAGAAATTCCTGCATGACTTCACCCCTGTAGGTGGGGCCATCCATTTTTGTTTCTATCTGTAGACAAATCCCTAATGCTTTCCATAATTTCTATTACAAGTCTGATTTCTATAATCAGACAGTGATTTTTTTATTCTAATAAGTGTGCCTCTGTTGCTTTAATTCCTTAGATAATTAAGACATTCTAAATGATTTACAAGACTGTTATATGTTATATCACTGTTTCGTGATTAATTATATATAACAATTTGTACTCCTGTTGCAAATGTTTAATATTTATTCAAGAGCCATTTTTGGTCAACAGGGCCAGAGAATCCATTTTGTCAGTGGTTTAAAATGGCTTAAAAGTTATGACAATAATATAATTTATCACAATAATTTGGGACAATATATCGTCCAACAAAATTTGTTATCGTGACAGGCCTACCATAATATTGATTAACTCTTGTGTTGTCCCTGGGTCGGATTGACCCAGAGTGTGTGTGCGTGCGTGCGTGCGTGTGATCATCCGCAAGCCCTGGCCGGTCAGAGTTAGGGTTAGGGTGACCCACGGATTGTCATTCTCGATTCTCCTGGGGGTCATTGAGACCCACAGAGAGACCGGTGTGTTTCTCCCGAGATCACAATTGGAATCAGCTGTATTGTCGAGCAAATTGGCCAATTCCCCACCCCCAACGTGTGTGTGCGTGTATAGGGATATAAATAGATTACTAACAATAAATCCGGTACAAGTCAGGACATGTCCGTTTGCCGTTTTCCCTGACTAGATCACGATGTCACGTCAAGCGCGTTTCACCAGAGAACAGGTTCTCCAACAGCTGTTGGTATGAAAATGTATGCAGAAATAAACTGCACAGGTTGAAGATGGCAAACAACCACAGGGTGAAAGTTTATTTCTGAGTTTCTGTTTTTGTAAATTGTCAGACAGGCCTGATCAAACTGTCTTGTGGACAACATGCAGCCTGGAGACTAAAGGTTCCTCACTGTGTGAAGATCCAAGTACTTCTTCACAAAGCTAGTACCACTGTAAACTTGTGTTTTCTTTCTGTCCTCGTTCTTGAAGTGAAGCTGTAGGACTCCTCTGGACCTGAATGACCCTGCTGTGAAAGCAGAGGTTCTGAAATCAGCAAGTTTCCAAAATCCACCCTGAAACACATTCATAGACCCAGGACAGATATAATACAGAGTTTGATGACATCAAATAACCCTGAGGGAGATGAGTGAATACAAAGAACTCCTGCCAGAGTGGATTTACAATGCAAAGCAGCCAGACCAATGGAAAGAAGAGTTATCATGTTGACTCCTTTGAATTATTTTAGGATGTCGAATAATTCTTCCAGGCATTGCTGCTGTAGAGCTGCTGTTTTTGGTTGAGATTAGGAAACACACAACATGCTGGGGCTGAGTTGGTGCTCGGGCCTATTAGGACTGGATCTGAGACATGTGGTGCAAATTGTGTCTCCATGAACACGTCCATGTTGTCGGAGTCCCTTTGCCTTATCGTCCGCAGATCCAGGGCCGCGGCTGCGGCCACATCGTGGACTATGATCTGTGGATCGCCTATCAGAGATCGTAATGGTGGATCCAGTATGGCGGATTCTGTATCGTGCTGGCTGATCGTGATAATAATGGCGGATTCTGTATCGTGTTGGCATCTGATAATGGTGGTGGACCACGATCGAGGTGGCAGCTGATGGTGGATCCTGATGGCGGCAGTGGACAATAACTGTGGACTATAATGGCATCCGATCTTGATGGTGGATCATGATCTTGCTGGCTGCTGACCATAGACTATGATTGCAGCAGGACTGCTCGATATATAATATTTCTCCTCGGATCCTCGACCATTACTGACAATAATCCATCAATTCATTGACCTCCAGTTATGCTTCAAAATGTTTATTCTTATCAATGCTGCTAAAACCTTTATTTTGCTGATGTTTTCCTTTACACTTGACATCTATTGCACTTCTGTCCGTCCTGGGAGAGGGATCCCTCACATGTGGCTCTCTCTGAGGTTTCTACCTTCTTTTTACCCTGTTAAAATGTTTTTTAGTAGTTTTTCCTTACTCTTGTTGAGGGTTAAGGGCAGAGGATGTCACACCTTGTTAAAGCCCTATGAGACAAATTGTGATTTGTGAATATGGGCTATACAAATACAATTTTATTGATTGATTGATTGATAAAGCTGAACACTGGATACCTGCAGGCAGGCTTCAATATCCAGTGGGGTTACAGCCTGAGGATATGCAATTGGGTAATGAGTTAATTCAACTTTATTTGTTCAGCACCAAATCTTAAAATAGATTATCTCAAGGCACTTTACATAGTGAAGTTGAGAATTTGTAAAATTATAGAGAAACCCAACAGTTCCCACAACGAGCAGCACTGACGACTGTGGAGAGAAAAAAAACTATTTTACTAGAACTAGGAAACCTCGAGAACCAGATTCAATGTGAGCGGAGAGAGAGAGAGAGAGAGAGAGAGAGAGAGAGAGAGAGAGAGAGAGAGATCAGAACTATCTGCATAGTGAGATGCCACCAGAGATAAACGAGAAAAATGATGTTGTTTGCATCTTTGCCTTTTTGCATAAAGAGTTCAACAGAACACTGACTATTGTCAGTAGAAGAGGAGGAGCTGGTGTGACATTTCCCTAAAGCTGCACTAGAACTAGCTAAGTTTGGTGTTAGTGATGAACACTGGCACAGACAGTCCACAGAGCAGCATTGTGATGGAAGGGATCTTCATTGGTGTCTTGTGTCTCTCAGGTCAGTGAATTTCACTGTTTGTATGATGTCGAACAGGAAATCTGAATATAGAGATTAATTTGAGTCCTCATACATAACAAAAATAACTGGTTTCATCCTCAGGGTGCCTCACCTTCTCCACATGCCTCCCCCGTCAGTACCACTTTGTGCCTGATGCTATGAATTGGAATGAAGCTCAGAGCTACTGCAGAGAGACGTACACAGACCTGGCCACTATTGAAAACACTGAAGAAATGAAGAAACTTAACGACACAGTTTCCACTGCTGGTCACAGCTCTGAGGTTTGGATTGGCCTGTACAGTCATATTGACTGGAAGTGGTCAGATGGGTTCAACCAGAGTGGAGCTGAATATAGGAGCTGGGATAACTATTCTCATAACCCAAATAGTTTTGTACGCAGGGATCTCTGTGTGGTCATGTACAACAATGAAAAATGGTTTGATGATTACTGCGATAAACCGCATGCATTTGTCTGCAACAATGGTAATGATGTGCTTTATAGTGATATTTACTTACAATATAATTTATAAAATATGATTTTGAAAACCATTGTGTGATCTCAACAATCCCTCTTTTGTTCTCAAACTTAACTGCAGGAACATTAGAGGATTCGGACTTTGTGCTAGTGAGTACAATAAAGATTTGGTCTGAGGCTCAGAGGCACTGCAGAGAACACTTCACAGATCTGGCCACTGTGAGGAACAAAACTGAGCACCTCAAGATACAGAAATTGCTGCTACATGTCCCATGGGTATGGTTCGGCTTGTACAGAAATCCTCAGATGAACTGGTCCGACGGGAGTGGCTCTTCATTCAGCTCCTGGTATGGGGTTTCCAACCCACTTGGATTGATGAAAGTCGTATGTGGTGTTGCAGATAAGGGAGGAAAATGGAGGTTATTTTCCTGTGAAGAAAGAAAACCATTTGTCTGCTACAGCATCCCAAGTGAGTGCCTGACATTAGAATAACAGTTATTGTGGGAACTGGATTTTTGACAATATTTCCGCTCCTAGTGATTCTTAAAACATTGATGCATAAATTTATAATTTTATTAGTTGGATGATATTGTCTCATTGTCTCTGTCAGAATGTGGTTGTGTGAAGGTTTCATGTTTGGTGCCTAAACTCACACAGAAGAGCTTTATCTCCATTTCAGAGTATTTGTCTTCACATTTAAATACAAAGGGTAAATAAAACAACAATTTAGATGATCACACTCCAGTTAAAACATCACTAGGATTTCTTTAATATTCAATTTATGCCAATAGATCCCTTTCACCTAAATCTTACACTCTTGAACCTTTAACATATAATTCATTAGTTTTCTCTTCTGGACAGTCGGACTCCAGAAGGATCCATGCTGAAATATTTGTTAGTCTTTCTTTTTATGTCATTTCCTTTGATCACAGAAAAACATGCTGTCATGAGAATCTTTTTGTATTTCTGTGTTTCTTATTTTATATTTGTGAGTTTTCTGACAGGCCTGATCAAACTGTCTTGTCGGCAACATGCAGCCCAGAGATGAGAGGTTCCTCACTCTGTGTTTTAAACTAAAGATCTGAATAGTTCTATCTCCACAGGAATAACTGTAGGTTTCACAAAACTATACACCACATTAAACGTGTGTTTTGTTTCTCTCCTCGTTCTTTGTCTAAGCAGCAGTAAAGTCGTTGGTGAAGGTGAGGGTAGAGCTACAGGACTCCTCTGTGGACCTGAATGACCGTTCTGTGAAAGAACAGATTCTGAAAGAGGCAAGTCTCCAAAATCCACCCTAAACATTAACTCATTCATAGACCCTGGACAGATGTATTACAGAGTTTGACATCAAATAACCATGAAGTAGACGAGTGAATGTAAAAAAACTCCAGTCACAGATGTTCTACAATGCAAAGCAGCCACAACAATGGAAAGAAGAGTTATAATCATGTTTCATTATTTTTGACAGATTATTCTTCCAGGTATTGCTAATGTAGATCTGCAGTTTTTTATTTGAGACCAGGAAACATAAATCCTGATTTTTGCATGATTGCTATGTGACGATCACAAAATACATTCCAGCAGACAAATATCTTGCTGAGCAGTTACAGCTCCTGACACGAAAGAGCAGTGTCCTTGTAAATATCATCTTTCCAATAAAGACCAAAAATGCCTCTAAAGAAAATCTTTGTCTGGTCATGACGAAGCTGTTACTTTGGGACCTGATGCTATTTATGTGTCCAGAGCTGCAGGATTCAGACAAACAACAATTCTAATTCTAAATACTCTCCTTTTAATTATTATTATTATTATATTATTATTACATGAATTATTAGTGCTGTCATTAATAACATCTTTATATTAATAATTATCACTCTTATGTTTTTATTATAACAATAGTGTGTCTGATCTGAAACAAGATGGTGCACAACTGTTCCTGGTCTCTCTCTCCTCTCTATCCCCCTCTCCTCCAATCTCTCTCTCTTCTCTTCCCTCTTTTACACCCCCCTCTCCTTCTTGCCCACATTGAGTCTGGTTCTTGAGGTTTCTTCCAGAGATTTTTCTCTCCACAGTCTCCAAAGTGCTGCTCATTGAGGGAACTGTTGGATTTCTCTATACATTTTAAAGTCTTGGCCTTCTATGTAAAGTGCCTTGGATGATGTATATTATGATATATACGCTATATAAATAGAATTGAACTGACTAAAAACACATAACTCTTTGTCTTAGAGAGCAAAGGAATCTGTTAAAGTATTTCAAATAGCTGCCATTTCTGATTTTCAGCTCCAGGAAAGATTGAAGGAGAACGGACTGAGTGGCGTCACCTTGAAGTGGAAAGAAAAGGCTGATGGGAAAGTTTTCCACAAGGAGGAAAAAGGTTCCGACAAGAAAAGATAGACTGAGCTTTAATATTTGAATTCAACTTTTATTGCATGCGCTAATGTTTTATGTCTGCACGTATACACACCTCTATCACTGTACACAGTTAAACCATACCAATGAATGCTGTTGTAGAAAAACTAGCCTTTGTCTCCATCAGAAGGAAAATGTAATTAGTTGCTATTGTTAAGACTGAAATCTATGTTTTTCTTTGAGTGTGTTTCTGTGAAGATGGCAATGAAACTGAACTCTAAACAAATGCAGTATGTTAGACAGGGGTGGGGGCAGGGGCAGTTTGGGCTGAATATGTGGGAGAAGAGAATGTGTGGCCTTCACATAGTGACTTTTAGTAGCCGTTGCTGGCTGGTTTTAATCTTGAAGTTGGTTAGTGTGTGTGTGTGTGTGTGTGCGTGTGCGTCACATCGCAGTTCAGTCTCGCACCTGTCTGATAATGCCTGTTGTGGAGACTGTACATCTGTGGCAGACAATACACTGTACTTTAACTTGTTCTCATACCTAACTTACTATATTACAGCCTAAACTCCATTAGCTTTATTCAAACATCACACATACATGAATGCACTGTTTTCATAAGAAACTGTGACCTACCCTTAGAAAGAATTCAAGCAGCTGCCACTAGGGTCTGAAGGACAGATAGGAAAGGCGTTGTTTTGTCTAGAAAATGCGCATGCTTACGCATACAGAACATACAGCCGATAACGCAGGAACAAGGTTTCTCACTCCAATGAACAGCAACACCATATCTGCAAAAATACTGAAGACCCACAAGGCTTCAGCTGAAGGCCTGTCTGTAAAACATGAAACCAAACACTGTTAGAATGTGAAGATTTTCCCAGCTACTGTCACAGGAGGGGCAAACCTGGGAGCGGCTCCTCATCATTCGCAGACTCCAGGGCCAAGAGGATGGGACCACGCCTGCGCACCAGCAAGGGAGAGCCAGGGCTAAACACGACACTATGCAGGTTAATAATGTTACAGCTGATTATACTAAGGGAATGCCAAAGACCCACCACTAGACGAAAAGCCAAATTTTCGCCACTGTAAACGCCTGCAAACTCGCCTAATTCCTGGCAGTTAGTGCCCGTTTACAGGATGCGAATTCCGCGTTCGCCCGTGACACAAACAGGAAGAAACATACCCCCGGTATCGCAGTGGTGGGGGCTGGGGAGGGGGGAGTGCCGCTGGGGAGTAGCGGAGGAAGGTGTGATCTAATTAGCATACGAATAGGAGCTAAATCGCTTATGAGAACTTATCTCACTTCACCATTGGATGAAACCACAGACCTTTGAAACGAAAAGTCACTTGTGATTGGCTGGTAGATCTGTTGCTATTGGTCACCCTGGGTCATTATAATACACACGTGGGTAAACCCCTCCCACACAATATTAATAATAATTATAATTAATATATAGTTATTACTAATAATTCATATATTAATATATATATATTATTAATTATTAGTAAGCCTTTACCAAAAGCACTGCAGTTACTGAAGACTATACATTCATTCATGTGATGCTTATATGTTGAACATATTGTAGAGGGAAAAAAACATTAACAAGGTATATGTTGAGTCAAAGCTTTATTTACATACAGCACAAATAATGTAAAAACACAACTGGCCTAGCCAGTGAAAAACTAATCAGGTGAAGCTTGACATGTCTCTTTGCCGCCTCTGGGTGATAAGTTCTTTGTGGCACTCTGTCCGAATCTGCCCCAGTGTGTAGACGTCTGTGATGTGTAGTGTTAAGACTAAAATCTATGTTTTCCTTTTACTATTTGTTAAGACTAAAATCTATGTATTCCTCTGAATATTTGTTAAGACTAAAATCTATGTTTTCCTTTTACTATTGGTTAAGACTAAAATCTATGTTTTTCTGAATATGTGTCTGTGAAGATGGCAATGAAACTGAACTCTAAACAAGTGCAGTAGGTTGGACAGGGGTGGGGGATGGGGCCGTTTGGGCTGAATCTGAATAGGTGGGAAAATGTGCGGCCTTCACATAGTGACTGATAGTAGCTGTTGCTGGCGGGTTTTAATCTTGAAGTTGATTGTTGTGTGTGGGTGTGTGTGTCACATCGCAGTTCAGTCTTGCACCTGTCTGATAATGCCTGTCTGAGAAGACTGTACATCTGTGGCAGACAATAAACTGTACTTTAACTTGTTCTAATACCTAACTTACAATATTACAGCATAAACTCCATTAGCTTTATTCCAAAAATCACACATAGATGAATGCACTGTTTTCTTAAAAAATACTGACATACCCTTAGAAAGAATTCAAGCAGCGGCCACTAGGGTCTGAAGGACAGATAGGAACATGTGCATGCCATACTGAAAGCTCACAAGCTGTCAGCCGATTCAAGGCTTGTTTTAAAACACCAAACCAAACACTGTCAGAATGTGAAGATTTGACCCAGACTGTCAAAGGAGGGACGAAACTGGAGCGGCTTCTCATCATTGGCGAATTCCAGTGCCTTGAGGCTGGGACCAGCCTGTGCACTAGCCACGTGACTCCCCCTCCTGCTGAAGTTCTACCTATTATTATAAATATTGCACCCACCGTCTGCTCGGGGCGACTCTTGACTTCCCTGGCGGTATTAGGCGGCTTGCGGGTTGTACGTTGAGTGCCCATAGCTATGTAGTAGCTGTTCATTGCTTCTAAATAAATACTTTCTTGAACCAGACCGACTCTACCATCTCTACCTAAGGAAAAAAGAACACGACAGTAGCTGTGAGATTCAGTGTAGCTTCCAGTCTCATTTGAAGTGTGGCACACAGGTTGGTGAGCTCCTGGCTGTGGAAGGATGGATCCATGTCATCTGTCCCGCTTCAATCAGCTGTAAACACAATCAGTACAATTAGCACAGTTCAATGACAACTGTCGTGTTCTTTTGTCCCGAGATATGAGAAGAGCCGGTCTCGGTTTGGTTCAACAAGTATTTATTTAGAAGCAATGAAAAGGTACAGCATAGCTATGGGCACTCAACGCACAGCCCCGGCCGTCTAATAGCACGGGGTAGTCTAGAGTCGCGCCGAACGGACGGCGGGTGCAATATTTATAATAGTAGGTAGAACTTCATTGGTCAATAACGAGGGGGAGTCAGCATGGCTTAGCCCTGGCTCTCCCTTGCTGGTGCGCAGGCGTGGTCCCATCCTCTTGCCCTGGAATCTGCCAATGATGAGGAGCTGCTCCCAGTTTCGCCCCTCCTCTGACTGTTGCTGGGCAAATCTTCACATTTCTGACAGTTTGGTTTGGTGTTTTAAAACAAGCCTTGAATAGGCTGACGGCTTGTGAGTCTTCAGTATGGCATGCGCATTTTCTAGACAAAACAACGCCTTTCCTATCTGTCCTTCAGACCCTAGTGGCAGCTGCTTGAATTCTTTCTAAGGGTAGGTCACAGTTTCTGTATGTGTGATGTTTGAATAAAGCTAATGGAGTTTAGGCTGTAATATAGTAAGTTAGGTATGAGAACAAGTTAAAGTACAGTGTATTGTCTGCCACAGATGTACAGTCTCCACAACAGGCATTATCAGACAGGTGCGAGACTGAACTGCGATGTGACGCACACACACACACACCAACCAACTTCAAGATTAAAACCAGCCAGCAACGGCTACTAACAGTCACTATGTGAAGGCCACACATTCTCCCACATATTCAGCCCAAACTGCCCCTGCCCCCACCCGTCTAACATACTGCATTTGTTTACAGTTCAGTTTCATTGCCATCTTCACAGACACACACAAAGAAAAACATAGATTTTAGACTTAACACAACATACACCTATACATGTAACTGAAAAATTATCTAATGAATCTTATCTTACCCTCTTTCTTCTCTGTCGACTCCTGAACTTCTCAATGCTGCTGCAAGAGCTGCAAGGTCCGGTTGGATGTACAGGAAGTTCCTTCATACTGGCTCATAGTACGTCTTAGTACATCATAGTACAGGCAGCTGGAACGCAACATGAGTAACATGAGTATATTATTAATAAATGGAAATAGCCTCACCGTCACCGTTGGAAGATCCACAGTAAAAAAACACATTTACTAAACAGTTACTTACAGACAATGGCATCATTTTCCACACTGCAAATCTGGACTTGCAGCTAGAGTCTCGGCCTAATGTGCAGTGACTGCTCAAGCACTCGATGCTCTCTTCTTCTTTTAGCAACTTTCTCGCTAATCCCACAGTTGTTAACACACTATTCAGATCTAAGAGTTAGCTTAGCAGTTAGCAATGGCTTCTCTCTGTTACCGTAATTTTGGGATTGTGCGCCCGTCTTCTCCGCTCGACTCGTCCACACTGGGCCCGCGGCTTTACTTTCCAACGCACTCATCCTCTCCTCCAGGGAAACAGTGTCATGTCGACTTCAGCAGGTTTTTTACACCGAAAACAGAGTCACTCGTCGGACCACGCAAAACACGAGCCAGTAGTTTCTTGTCTGAGGGAGACAGACGCTTCATTCACGAGGCTGTGATTGGACGAGCCCTAACGTGATGACGTTAACGACTGACGTGGCATCTTCAGGAACGGACGTTTTCAGAGTAAAACTTCACAAATGACTTTCACTTTTGAAGCAGCGGTTGTAACAGTTTTTAAATTGTACTTTACATTTATATGGGATGAGTATGTGACTGAGGACCAGTTTATTCTTTCTGGTGTTAAGTTAATGTACTTACATGATTCTTGCTGTTCTGTGTTTGTACCCTCATAGTTGAATGCACTTATTGTAAGTCACTTTGGATAAAAGTGTTGAGTGTTTTAATGGAATACTGAGAAAGTTTAATTAATTAATATTATCTTGGATGAGCGTGACAGGCAAATGTTGAAATAAATTGCACTGTTTCAAATTTGTTTATAGCATTGACCTTTGCTCATGGTATACAATGTAATTCATTATAGCACACTTACTTACATAAGGGAAATCTATATAAGCTACAATTTCAGATTTTATATTTATTTTAAGCCTGGTGTACTTACGCCAGATATTTTAGTTGATACCTTAGTTAGTACCTTTTAGAAAAAGGTGTTACCTCTGCACCACTGAGTGAAACTATCCTGATTTGCATTTGTAAAGCTCACAGCATTGTCATTTACATGTGAAAGCCTCCCCTAGGCCTAGGAGAAGGGCGGTCACCTGCCAACATTCTCAGGCTTGTAAAACTGCCAGAAACTGGAACCCCGCGTCAATTCCCGGCAGTTCCTGGCAGTTTTCTGTGCTGCCTGCAGATTCCTGTGAACAGCCGTTAACCTGAAATTCCATCAAAATTTGCAGCGACACTGACACAAATTCTTCTTTTCATGCAGTGCACAAGCCCATGTAAAACAGATTTCTGGTTGAAACTGTATGCTTTCACAAGACAGCACCATATATCCAGCATAAAGAAATGTAATCATGTATGCGCCCTTACTGGAATGATTGTTTGTTGAACCTATATTAAGTGTGGAAATGTAATAATAAAAAATAGAAAAATGCAGATAGACATCACCCGAATCTAATGGAGTCTGGAGACAGGACCTTCTAAATCGAATAAGGCCTGAAACAGAGGCCTCCAAAACTCCAAGATTTTTAATGGTGTCAAAGTTGGACCAACAACCACTACTTTAATACATCATTAGAATCGACCCCTGATGTAACTGTAGGGGGAGACAAAGTCAACTTGGGAAAGTATGACACCATTAGGTTTGGGAAAAATCAGAAGTTCAAAAAAAAAACATCAGGAGGTGGAGAGATCCACCTCCTGATGGTTGGATGGGCAACAGCAGAGATGAGGATGAGCATATAAGCAGAGGGTTTGAAGCTCAGTCTTCAGTTGGGTTCCGGAGCCAGCTCGGATTTACAACTTATAAATAAAATAAACTCTACTGCATTGAACTCTGACCATCTCCAGTGAATTCTTTTGACCAACTATTGAGACTCCAGTAATAGCAAAGTATACGTGTTGGAAAGTATTAGCCCAGTATTAGACTTTTTATCTCCAACAATGCATCCTGTAGAAGAGTCTGACCCTCATCTTTAAAACTGTTATTTACACTTTACAAACAAATCCTGTTTTCTTACTCACAGGTTTGCAAAGGGGCAACAAATAACCACAGGTTTTTAAATGATTTCTGAATAATGTCTAAAGAATTGCTCACATTTAAACCCAGAAATCCAACCACACCTCCTGCAGCAGTAGCACTTGTGGGGGAAGATTCATGTAAAATGGAATTGGAAGAGGCCACCACCAAGACTCAGTTGTGAAATAAACCCCGTCCATGACTGCATTTAAAAGAGATATGTCAGTGTGGACTAGCATTGTGTTCAACAATATACAGTAGACAGAGCAGAGAATGGGCTGCACTTTACCTTGAATACTTTAAGTAGATTTACTTAGTTTTACTGTCGCCATAGTACTTGTTCATTTTGGGAATTGTTGGGTTTCTCTGTTATATTCAAGGTCTGAACCATAATATGTAAAGTGCCTTGAGATAATGTATGTTGTGATTTGGCGCTATACAAATCTGTCAGGGTGTGTGAGGCAGTAGGACCCAGATGCAGAGTATTAACAAAAAGTGTAGTTTAATGCAAAAAAATGAGTCTTTAACAGACAAAACAACAAAAGCACACGGGAGAACACACAGGAGGCTTACTTTTTACTGCTATGGTGAAATAACCCATTGGATTTGTGATGTATACTGTATATACATGACACAAACAGCTGCATGTACTGTACATGTAGTTCTCATAGTTTGGAAAAGTGTTGGCAGTGTTCAGGTTGCTGTGCCTTTCTACTGCAGTGATGGGACGTGACGTGGGTCGATCCACCTCCACCACACACTAAGATGCAGTAGCTGACAAAGCAACAGAGCCATTACGTTGAATTATATCCACGTTTAACAGACAAAGACAAACTAAAGTGTGTTAATATACAGAACTAGTTACAGGACTTAAGTGGAAATGGTTGGGTCAGTCCTCTTGGACCCTGGGACTGGCTCATCTATTTCCTTGTGTTCATGTTGTATGTTGGTGTTGTACATTTTTATGCTGTTGCGTCACTATGTTCTGACCACCTGGCTTACCCCAACTCCTGAGAGACCCCAAAAAACTCTCTTACACCATTACACCCCAGGTTCTGATTTGCCCATATTCCGAGTTACTTATTTACGTTTTCATTTCCAACATGAAGAACAAAATCTGTCTCATAACCTTCAAACTGCCCTATTCTGGTGTGGTGGCCTGTTATTTGATTTTTATTCTGTGCCACTGTAACGGGGCTCCGCTTCTTGACTCACACATTAAGACAAAGTCAAAATCATAACCCTGCAATCGTCGATTCTGTTGCCTTTCGGTAAATGTATTCTTGTTTAAAGCAAAACGAACAAACATGTCTAATTCCAGAGTGAGGTCAAAGACTGTCCTGATGCCCCGTTGTACAAACATTTCCTCCAGCTATGCTGAGAGGAAAACGAGCCTCAGTCCCCTCCCTCCTTCCTTCTATCACAGCTGATCATCATCTGATTCATCAACAACAAATTAATCTTGTGAGAATAAATTTCATAATAAACACAACGAATTGGCTCCAACATCCAAGCCCTGAATTGCTTAGAATATAGCAATTATTAGAAACAAAACTAATAAATAGAGCCAATATTCAAACATGGCTAATCATATTCCATTTTTACAGTAAACATCAGAGTTCATACATTAAGACCATCTTTCATATTGTTCGAACTTTTCTCAGTTACTCTTCAGCTTCCAGAAGTAGACATTTTGTTGACAGGTCTTTGTAGAACACTGGTCTTCCTCTTAACTAGGACACTATGAACTAGTCCTTTACTTCCTGGTAGCAGAATCATCAAGGGAACTTCATGCACTACATTGATATCAGAGGAAGCCCTTGTCTAATAATAATGTCCCATTGTTTCATTCAGGATTGTGTCATGTATATGTGAAGCCATTTCACACAATCAGCAAGTGGTTGGAATCACTTTTAAACCCCAGACGGTCTTTTATTTGTGAGCTGATATAGAGAAAATATTCTTTCTTTCAGACTGTGCCAGTGTAGCATGGTTGTCTGCTATAAGAAACTGACGATAGTCTCCTTCATTCTGTTTTAATACTGCCGAGGCTCACTCTTCGTGTGTGTGTGTGTGTGTGTGTGTGTGTGTGTGTGTGTGTGTGTGTGTGTGTGTGTGTGTGTGTGTGTGTGTGTGTGTGTGTGTGTGTGTGCGTGTCACTCAGCCACACTAGTGGTCGGACACTGAATTGCATTCAAGGCAATGCAGCCTACTTGCATAACACATTTCATACAGAGGTTAAAGTTAATTCCCTGACAGAGCAGAGGGATGTGGTGTCACCTTGTGTATTGTTTACAATGCAGATTATTGACATTAGGTCTGGCAAAACCAGTGATTTAGTTTAATTTTACCAGAGAACTTAACAGTCCCATGAGCCTGTGGATACGGTGTGGCCAGCCGTGGACTTGTCCATAGGAGACGACTGACTTGCTTGATGTCAGTTGATGACAGATAAGCAGATACACACACAAAGCCTACCTGGGTAGCAGGGAACATAATCAAACACAAGGAAGCAAATACTGCACTTTTGGGGTCACAAGTCCCCACATTTAAAAGACATTTATTCTTTATTTTTCTCTTTTATTTGGTACTTTAACAGAGCTCTATTTTTGCATTTTTCATTGTGTTCATACAACAAATCCAGTACTGTGAATGTATGTTGATTGTTGTGAGGCAATAAATGTGTCATCTGTTCAACACAGTTAAACTCCTCTCTTGAGTTATTATTAAGGCAACCGCTCATGCATCAATATAGATGTTAGCACCTCAGCTTCTACCATTGGCTTAGAACTTAAAGGGGCGCTACATATGTCTTTTCTTTCTTCTTTCTTTCAGTGCATGTCTGAAAACAGCTTATGACTACGTGAACATTTAGTATATGTATAGTCTTAGACTAACAAATTGTATTCAGTTCTGGTTGTGTGTTCATGACCCACTTTCACTGGGTCTCCCAACATACTTGGACTGTGTAGTAAACACCTTGCTGGGAACACAAATGGAGTCTCAGCTGTGCGGTTAACATGACATACCTGCCCTATTTGAAATGATATTCCCACATAAGAAAAAATGAGGCCAAGGATGTTGAGCTTCATCCAGAGCCCTAAAGAATTCTTTAAATTATTTTTTATACCATTTCTTTGTCTTCAGCTTTAAAATTGTCAAAGGTTTCCTGTTGGATTCAAGTCACAGAACAGACTTGGGTGGGTCATTGTTTTCACAGTTTTTCTTTACAAATTCCTTTGATGGATCATAGTCATGTTGGAAAATACCTCTTCTGCAAACTGCTGCTTGCCTCTGTATTCTTTTAGTTTTGGGAGCAATGTTTCTTTCTGGACGTCATCTGTAGAGGCACACTCAATGCTCATAGGGAACTCAGAGGTGCATGGTTTTAGTGAAGTCTGCTTTGTTCATCTCCTCACCTCTAAACCACGTCAGTCTGAATGTCATCATTTATTCTGTTCAGCAGTTCATTTAGTTCTTTTATTCTATTTGTGTGCACTTTGAATAGTGTTTATTTTGTGTGGGACATTTAAGTTACCAGAACAAGCTCCTCCTCTTGAGACCACTCATTAGGAGGAGCAGGGGCGGCTCCTGGCATAGGCGACATAGGCGGTTGCCTACGGCGAAAAATGCCGAGAGGGCGGCACAAGAGGCTGATTTATCATGACGTGATACATGCAATGTTAACCAATACAGTAACGTCACACCATCATCCTGTAACCCCGGGGTTACAGGATGAATCTTGCCAGAAAACACACTGATAATCGATATTAAATGATGTAAGCGGCTGCTGGCACGAGAATTGGCGCTTCCGCCTCCGGTGTGTTCCCGACGTTCACGATGCAGGGTTAGACTGCGGTTACAGTCAAAGATGAGTCAAAAAAGGATTAAATTATCGGGTGCACAATTCAGAAAGCAGGGGAGGAGAAGAAAGAACAATATAGAGGTAAGAATCACCACGATTGTGCACATCATTAATGTTTATTTTTGTCGACATGAATATAGCTAGCTGTCAGTACAGCAGATTTCGGACTCTTTATATATTTTATTATTTATTTTTATAGCCTTCAATTTTGTCTGCCTGTGTGTGCATCTGTACACAGTCCAAAAGTTCTTGGGGATGCATGACAATTTGCGTGTGTATGTTGGGGGGGGCGCCAATCTGAAATCTTGCCTAGGGCTCCAACATTGCCAGGGCCGGCCCTAGAAGAGAGGCTGTAAATTTTTCGAACCGGGTTACAGATATTAAGAAATCTTTAGTGTTTGGTTTTTCTAGTTATTCTATCTAAAGCTGAAGGGATTTCAAAACTGATTTACCCATGTCATTCCCTTTATCTCTCCCCTACACGTATTAGATATATTTGATATCAGATGAACAGAGAGGGAGTATGAAAAAGCTTGTGAAGCAATTCAGTTGATTAAAAATACAGTAATGTTTGCGTTAAATCCATTTAGCCAAATATTATGATTAATTATCTTAATTTAAAAGATAAAAAGTTTAATAAAAGATGTATAAAATATGCTTTTAAGGAAAAATTGTTCCATGACTATAATAGAGTGTATGTGTTAGGACCAGGGTTGCCACCTCCTTTTGTGCTCCTTGTTTTCCCTTCCTGCTGTTTTCCCTTCCCACACTGGAGCTGGGAGGGGCCTCCTGTGGGACACCGGCGCAGCTGACCTTCATCTCGTCATCAACTCCACCTCAGTCTATAAGACCTCAGCTCATCTCCCCTGTCGTCGCCAGATCGTCCGTTCACCAGTGTGGTACTTATCCTGGCTCCTGTGACTACTTCTTTCTTGTCTAATGATACCTGTTAACCCCGTGCTCCCTTTTGCCTCAGATTCAGCTGCGCACCTTCCGTTTGTTCCACTCAATCCACTCTGGCTTCACCCTCCCTGGACTTCGGATCCCCACTGCCTGCCGCCACCACCCCAGCTCCAGCTTTAAACAAATAAACCTGTTTACTACCATCTACCTGCTGTGTTCGTGCTCTGCACTTTTGGGTCCGCTTAAATCAGATCATAACAGAACGATCTGGCCAACATGGACCCAGCAGACACAACACCTACCTCCGACCAACTACTCCAAGCTTTAACCAGCCAAGGAGTTCTTCTTGGACAGCATGAACAGCTTCTTCAGGCCCTCACGGACAATAACCAATCTCTGGTAAATCAAGTTTCTGAATTAACTCGACAAGTCTCGTTACTGACCTCTCTGTGTGCCTCATCTGCAGCTGCTGCACCACCTAATCCTGTTCCCCCACCCCAATTACCACCTGCTCCCACGGCTAGTCAGGATTCCCTGGCCACCAACCCCGAGCCCTTTCATGGAGATCTGAAGACATGTCGGGGTTTCCTGCTCCAGTGTGGTATGGTTTTTCAACAACGTTCCTCATTGTTCCCAGCTGACCAATCTAAAGTTCATTACATTTTGGGATTGTTGAGAGGGAGAGCTTTGACGTGGGCAGAAGCAATATATACACCTTTGTCTCTTACTACTGTGACCTATGAGGATTTTGTTTCCAATTTAAGAGGAGTTTTTGATCATCCTGATTGCCATGGCTCTGCATCAAGACGTCTGTTGAGTCTCCGTCAGGGGTTAAGGAGCGCAGCAGACTACGCAGTGGAATTCTGGACCGTGGCAGCTGATGCTCAATGGGATGAGCGTGCACTAAGAGGGGTCTTTTACAGAGGGTTAAATGAACAGCTTAAGGATGAACTTGCCTCCAGGGATGAACCTGAGAGTCTCAACTCCCTCACCTCTTTAACTATCAGATTGGACAATCGCCTACGTGAACGCCGCCTGGAGAGATCTTCTCGTTCACAACCAGTCACCAGCACTCCCATCATGCCCACAACTCTCACCACAGTTGGTCCACAAAGAACCCACACTATTCTGCCCAGCTTGGCCACTGCTTCTCCTGAGGACGAACCCATGCAACTTGGCAGGGCCCGATTAACTCCTGCGGAGCGTCTACGTCGCTTCCGGGCCGGTGAGTGCCTATATTGTGGTCAAGGGGGTCATTCCCTTGCAACGTGTCCTATTCTGCCAAAAGACCGGGCTCGTCCGTAAGGGTGGGGGTACTGATGAGCCAAGCCAACCACTTCCCCCCACATAAATCCCAGTTACGAGTCTCAGCTACTATCTGCTCCAATCAGTTGTCTCTACCCCTCCTAGCTCTTTTCGACTCGGGGGCCGAAGATAATTTCCTTGACTACAATGTTGCCATACAGTCGGCTTTAGTCCTCGAGCCCTTAACGACTCCCTTGAATGCTAATGCTCTGTATGGTAGGTTTTTTGCTAGGATAACCCACCAAACTACTCCCCTTACCCTCGTCCTCTCTGGTAACCACCGTGAGACCATTTGCCTCAAGATAATTTCATCTCCAAATGCACCCCTTGTTCTTGGTCACCCATGGTTGCGAAAACACAACCCCCACATAGATTGGGCAGCCGGGAGAATTGTAGGTTGGAGCAGTTTTTGTCACTCAACGTGCCTGCAGTCAGCTTTGTCCCCAGCAGATGGAGCCAACTCCTCAGGTTGCCCTCAGCCTAAACCACCAGACTTATCAGCCCTTCCTCTGGAGTACCATGATTTAGGTGAGGTTTTTAGCAAAGACCGAGCACTTTCTCTACCCCCCCATAGACCTTATGATTGTGCTATTGACCTGCTCAGGGGCTCAACTATGCCCGCTAGCCGGTTATATAATCTCTCGCGCCCGGAACGAGAGGCCATGGAGAATTATATTAAAGAATCCTTAGCTGCTGGGATAATCCGCCCATCCTCTTCCCCTCTCGGTGCTGGTTTTTTCTTTGTCGTGAAGAAGGATAAGACTCTCCGCCCTTGTATTGACTTCCGTGGCCTGAATAACATCACTATCAAGAACAAATACCCCCTTCCACTAATCAGCTCTGCTTTTGAACCTCTTCAGGGAGCCTCTGTCTTCTCCAAACTGGACCTCCGCAATGCTTACCATCTGGTGCGGATTCGGGATGGGGATGAATGGAAGACAGCTTTTAACACACCCCTGGGGCATTTTGAATATCTCGTTATGCCTTTTGGATTGACCAACGCTCCAGCAGTTTTTCAGGGACTGGTGAATGATGTCCTTCGTGACTTCCTTAACCGTTTTGTTTTTGTATATTTAGATGACATCCTGATTTTCTCCAAAGACCTCAGTGAACATGTGTCCCATGTCCGGCTAGTTCTCCAGAGACTACTGGAGAATAAGCTTTTTGTCAAGGCAGAGAAGTGCGAGTTTCACACCAGCTCTGTCAGTTTCCTGGGGTACATCATCGAGGGTGGGCAGGTGAGGACGGACCCTGAAAAGATTAAAGCGGTATCTGAATGGCCCACACCCACTACTCGCAAGAAACTGCAGAGTTTTCTTGGTTTTGCAAACTTTTATCGCCGCTTCATCAAAGGTTTCAGTCAAGTGGCAGCTCCCCTCTGTAAACTAACTTCTTCCTCTGTGCAGTTTTCCTGGACACCGGAGGCAGAGACAGCATTTTGCAAACTCAAGAGTCTCTTCATCTCTGCTCCGGTGCTAGTTCAACCAGATCCCTCTCTGCAGTTTGTAGTAGAAGTGGATGCCTCGGATACTGGGGTAGGAGCTGTTCTATCCCAACGTTCTGGTCCAGATCACAAGCTTCACCCATGTGCCTATTATTCGCGTCGCCTGTCTCCTGCTGAAAGCAATTACGATGTTGGGAACAGGGAGTTGTTAGCGGTCAAGTTAGCTTTAGAAGAGTGGAGACATTGGCTGGAGGGGGTGGAGCAACCATTCATAGTTTGGACGGATCACAAAAATTTAGAATACATTCAGTCAGCTAAAAGGCTAAATTCCAGACAGGCTCGGTGGGCTTTGTTTTTCTGTCGCTTTAACTTTACATTAACTTACCGCCCGGGTAAACGTAACATCAAGCCGGATGCTCTCTCCCGACAACATATGTGTGAGGTGTCCAATACAAGTTCAGAAACTATCTTACCTCCCTCCTGTGTTGTGGCAGCAGTCACATGGGAGATTGAAGCGGAGATCAGACGGGCACAACAGAATCATCCTGATCCAGGTACAGGCCCACCTAACCACCTTTTCGTCCCAGATTCTGTCCGTGCTCAGGTCCTACAGTGGGCTCACACCTCTAGGTTTGCCTGCCACCCTGGAATTAGCCGCACTCTCTCTCTCCTGAAGAGACACTTCTGGTGGCCCACGATGGATGCAGATACACATTCATATGTTGCTGCCTGTTCTGTGTGTGCGAGGAGCAAGGCGTCCCACCGTCCTCCAGCTGGCCTTCTGTGTCCACTTCCAGTTCCTAACCGTCCCTGGTCACACATCGCCTTGGACTTCGTCACTGGTCTACCTCCCTCACAAGGTAACACAGTTGTTCTCACCGTTGTGGATAGATTTTCCAAGGCTGTCCATTTTCATGCCCTGCCCAAGTTACCATCTGCTCAGGAGACTGCTAACCTTTTAACTGACCATGTTTTCCGTCTACACGGCATACCAGTTGACATCGTTTCTGACAGGGGTCCCCAGTTCACCTCTCATGTGTGGAAGGCTTTTTGCCAAAACCTTGGCGCCAAGGTCAGCCTATCTTCCGGATTCCACCCACAGACCAATGGACAATCAGAGAGGGCTAATCAGGACCTGGGGTCTGCCCTGCGTTGCATCTCAGCACTCAACCATTCAACCTGGAGCTCTCACCTGACCTGGATCGAATATGCCCATAATTCCTTAACCAACGCGGCCACTGGTATGTCCCCTTTTGAGGCTTCTCTGGGGTATCAACCACCTCTGTTTCCCTCCCAGGAGAGCGAGTTGGCTGTACCCTCCGTTCTGCATCACCTTCGTCGCTGTAGGAAGGTCTGGAGGGACACCCGCTCAGCGCTCCTTCGCTCTGTGGAAGCCAACAAACGCCTCGCTGACAGACGTAGGATTCCTGCTCCCGCCTATAAGCCAGGTCAGTCAGTGTGGCTTTCCGCCAAAGACATTCCGTTAAAGTCCGTATCCAAGAAGTTAGCCCCTCGTTTCATAGGACCATTTGTTATTGAAAGAATAATCAGTCCCTCTGCTGTCAGGCTGAAGCTGCCCAATACCTTGAGAATACATCCCACCTTTCATGTTTCACAGTTAAAACCAGTTTCCTCTAGCCCTCTGTGCCCTCCAGCCAAACCCCCTCCACCCGCCCGGATTATTGACGACCACCCAGCTTTCTCCGTGCGCCGCCTTCTGGACGTCCGCCGGCGTGGCAGAGGCCTGCAATATCTGGTCGACTGGGAGGGTTATGGTCCCGAAGAGCGCTGCTGGGTGCCCCGGTCATTCATTCTGGACCCTCCGATGGTCAGGGCCTTCCATCAGGCCCATCCTGACAAACCGGGGGGGTCGCCTGGAGGCGTCCATTAGGGGGGGGGTACTGTTAGGACCAGGGTTGCCACCTCCTTTTGTGCTCCTTGTTTTCCCTTCCTGCTGTTTTCCCTTCCCACACTGGAGCTGGGAGGGGCCTCCTGTGGGACACCGGCGCAGCTGACCTTCATCTCGTCATCAACTCCACCTCAGTCTATAAGACCTCAGCTCATCTCCCCTGTCGTCGCCAGATCGTCCGTTCACCAGTGTGGTACTTATCCTGGCTCCTGTGACTACTTCTTTCTTGTCTAATGATACCTGTTAACCCCGTGCTCCCTTTTGCCTCAGATTCAGCTGCGCACCTTCCGTTTGTTCCACTCAATCCACTCTGGCTTCACCCTCCCTGGACTTCGGATCCCCACTGCCTGCCGCCACCACCCCAGCTCCAGCTTTAAACAAATAAACCTGTTTACTACCATCTACCTGCTGTGTTCGTGCTCTGCACTTTTGGGTCCGCTTAAATCAGATCATAACAGTATGTTCAGGTTCCAGAGAGGGAAACTTTAGCTATCTTGGGAAAAGCATACTCGAAATTTATGAAATGGCCAATCTCCCCAAAGTTTAAAGAAACCCACTTTAAAGGGCCCATATTGTGTATAATACATTTTCTGGGCTTTTACTATCCGTAATTACTTGAAGGGGTCAGTAGGGACCCTCAAAGTATGAAAACAGTCACTCTGCAGACTTATCAACTCAGTCCATTCTAAGAAATATGTTATTGAAACCTCGCTTTTCGTACTTCCACTCCGTATGATGTCATCATGGAATCGCCCGCTCCCCACCATCGCCCCACACCGAACAGGACAACAGGCAGACCTGTTGCTGAGCTAGACATTTTTCATATGATCCTCAAATTACATCAGAGAGGGTGCAATACCACCTTCATATGGGTTCAAGCTCACGTGGGAGTGGAAGGTAACGAAAACGCAGACATATCAGCAAAAAAGTCATTAAAATGAACGACAATCGACAATCAGGTACCACTAAGCCAAGCAGAAATAAAAACAATCATTAACGAATACACTCACAAAACATGGCAAGAATACTGGGATTTAAACAACACAGGAAGACATTTGTACAACATTCAAAACATGTAGGCACTGGTGAGAGGAGCAGAAGAGAGAAAGTCATTACTCGTCTGAGAACTGGTCATACAGGATTAAATGATAGACTTCATAAAATAAGCAAGCACCCAACCGGACTCTGTGAATACTGTTAACAACAGGAAACTGTCACTCATGTACTGATAGAATGTAATAAATATAATGAACAAAGAAAGGAATTAATATCAGGATTAAAAGACGAAAAGCAAATCATCACATAAAAAAATTTGTTACGAAAGACAAAAACATATACATAATCTTCTTAACAACTATTTAAGAGAAACAGGACTTAAGGAAATAATTTAATTTTAGGTTATTTGTTCAGTTTTGTTTTTGTTTGTTTTTATTTATTTATTTTTGTTTGTTTGTTTGTTTACTGCTAATCTACTGATCCACACTCCAGTCCAGAAGGTGGCGGTAATGCACCTATAAGCTGGTTTGCCAACCGCCAATAAACACTACAAGAAGAAGAAGAAGAAGAAGATTTTCACTCTTCAGAAACCAACGGCTGACGTCACGGACACGACGTACGATCTTAATCCACACTCCATATCAGCTGGTGGCGGTAATGCTCCAAATCGTTGTTTGCCAACCGCCGATAAAACCCAAAAGAAGAAGCAGAAACCGCTGTAAGGAGGAAGTGGAACCATAACAGCGCAAACACGTACTTAAAATTCTCGTTATATTTGTAGACATGGATTTCATCTTCATCATGTTTATGCTTTAAATCCCTCTGGTAAGGATATTTACTGGGATTGTATAATGAGCTTGTTTCACAGACGTTAAGATAGTGTTAGCCTCTTTCGGTTTGTTGTTAGCTTAGCTTATGCTGTCAAGTGTATTAAACTGAAAGATTGAATTTAATTTATGGGCTGAGCTAATGTTTTAATGGACACCTTGTATGTCACAGTAAATAGTATAACCGTCTGTTAGAGTAAACGCTATGCTACTTTGGGTAACCGCTTAGTCGTTAGCTGCTTGCAATATAATGTTTAAACTCGTTGCTACATTGAACCAGTTAGGCCATTTAACAGTGCAACAACTGAACAGCTCTGAGGAGAAGATGTGACAAAGGATGTGGCATAACTGTCCCTCTATGCTTCCTGGTCAATTTGTACCATGTCCCCATAACCTTACACATGAAGTGATTGTTGGTGTGTGTAACACTCTGGGTTACACTCTGTGTTTCTCTTTAAGCCTCGGAGCATTTACATGAAGCCCTCAGATACGATATAGAGAAATACTATGGAGGAGACAAGTCGGGAGGCGGTTGCCACCGCAGTGCAGCGGGTGGCAGGAATGCTGCAGAGATCTGATCAGCTGGACAAAGTGGAGCAGTACAGACGAAGAGAGGCTCGCAAAAAGGCCTCAGTGGAAGCCAGGCTGAAGGTGATGTGTTAACAGACAACAGGGTGCAATAACGGACACACACTTTCATTTCATGTATTCACTCACTCTTCTGTTCACAAATAACTGTTTTGTAAGTAAAATCTCAGAAACTATTGGAAAGCCTCACATTTTCCTCAGATGTCAGCCATCTGAGAACCAAATTTAATCACACTCATATGACAAAAGATAGTGAAAAGCAGGAATTCCTCACCAGTCCTCAGAAGCTGGGACCAGGGAATGGTTGATATATTTGCTTGGTAAATGATCAGTGATGAAGATTTGATTTTAAATGATAAATTAATAAAGTTGTCAAGTATTCAAAGAATATGTTAGTGAAGCTTGCATGTCAAAGTAACACAGCAAATGCAGTTAACGTGGCTTCATACCAGTTAACGATTCTACTGGAACAAACTTCTCTTTCCTTCCTGCTATCTCCCAGTCCAAACAAATGCATGTGATTTCCACAGCAGAATTAAAAAATGTCCTCCCCCAGCATGCTCCGCCAGGCGCCACCCCTTGCCTGTTGTTGTTTTGAACTGCTGCTTTCTTTATATGTGGAAGGTGAACTTGGAAACATTTCCAGAATATTGGAATGTTCATTTTTGAAAACGACTATATAAAGAAATCAAGCATTCATTTGTTTGCATTTTGTTTATAATTGACACAATAGAACCACACTGATAACTAGAAATACCAAACTGCAGTTGTATGCCTCCACCAACCAGTGCAGTGTCAGTTTACATAATTATGTTTTCCTGAATCATATGAGGACCCCATGACATTTGGCGACGCAAACCTAATCAATTAATCCTTAATGTAAGTGGTCAAAATTTAACTAAATTCACTAAAGGCAATATTGAGATATCATCATGTTTATAAGGCCAAAAACATATTTTGAGGCCACCCTTGGCCTTTCAAAACCAAAAATTGAGTCTGTTAATCTGCGAGTCTAAGTGAACATTTGTGCAAATGTTGAAAGGATTTTTTAGGTGTCCTTAAGATAATGCTTTCCCGAGAAGAGCAAATTGAAGTAACAATGATGTCTGTTTCTTGACCACCCCTAACGTTCTTCAGGCAGCCATCCAGTCCCAGTTGGATGGCGTTCGCACTGGTCTGACCCAGCTGCACAGTGCCCTGCTGGATGTCAAAGATATCCAGAGCTCATTGGCTGATGTGAGTAAGGATTGGAGGCAGAGCATCAACACCATTGAGAACCTGAAAGATGTCAAAGATGCTGTAGTTCAACACAGTCAGCTGGCCTCCGCTGTGGAAAACCTTAAAAACATTTTCTCTGGTAAGTTAATTTCAAGCCCACACAAAAGATGTGACTCATGTGTTACCAATCACAGGCAATATCAACAGTAGACAACATTAAATCTGAGTTGACTGAAATTGCACATACTCTCACCCAATCAATTGGTCACAGAGAAAAAAATCTGCTCATTATGTCCAGAACTAGATGAGCCACGGTGCATTGAGTGCCCTCATTGCATATTTAGTGGTCGCCTTTTAAATTAAAAAAATATATAAATAAACATAGTATTTGCTACACATTCAAATTATTCAATCAAATTAATTTAAGTGCTTGTTCTAATATGTTTGCACTCAAAGCATCAAACGTTAAACCCAGAGCTGATGGAGCATCTTAACACAGACGGGTTATTCTTCTGTTTTTAAATGATGTGTCATTTTGGCTGTTGAGCTGTGATATTAAAACTGCCGTTCACACTCAACTCTTACATGGCATGAAGCTGTAACTGTGTTTGTCTGAATGGTCTGTTAATAGAAAATGGTTTGTATTCATATAGCTAGTTTCTAGTCTTGATGACCACTCTGAGCACCTTACACTACAGTTTTGCCATCCACACACACACACACACACACACACACACACACACACACACACACACACACACATTTATACAGTTCATCTATGTGAAGCACTTTTAAATACAGTGCAGCACTCTAGCACTCTCCACCACACATCATCATTTAGACACTGCCGGCACAGTCATCAGGTTCAGTATCTTGCCTCAGGAAAGTTTGGCATGTGGAACCGGGGAGACAGGGATAACACTGCTCTACCTGAGCCACAGCCACAGTGTTTGTGCTGCTCCAGGGGCACCAGTGGCGGACCTGCCGGTGTTCTCTAGCGAATGCCAATCCAGCCGCACAGTGCTGGGCTATGAGCACAGGTACCACTCATGCATGCAAATTACTCGCTTTTTTGCATCTCCCGCTTTTGTAAAAACGATTTAGGTGAATTGTGTAATTCGTGGAGATCCGACGAGGTTTTATTTTTCGGGGGGGTATAAATGAGTGCCGGACGAATGTCCATATTTCTCTCACAAATAATCATGAGAGTGAACTGCATTGAGCAAAAAAATGAATCTACTGTAGGGCCAGGCGCCTCGCACGAGCTCCACTGACCGAGTCAGAGTGCCTCCAGCCCGGCTACGCCAGGGACACACCGGAGGCGAAAGCGGCGAGAAGCGAAAATTCTCGTGCTTCTCTCACTATTAACCTAAAGACCAATAGACGTGTACCCTACGCAGAGCCCTACGCCGTACCCTGACGTGCACCTCCCCAAAAATGTCTCGCCTCCATGCTTCGAGGCGATGCAGACCGCAAAAGCTGTGATTGGTCTGCTTTGTAGCATCGCATTTCCAGCAGACTCTGCACCATTTTTGAATTGAATTGAAGGAACAAACATGTACGACGTCTTTCTTTTCTGCATTGCAGTTTTTTAGGGAATAGTAATTGCTCTTCAACATCTATCAGCTCCAACTCCAACACAATACGCTTGTTATCACTCGCCATTGTTCTGAAGTAAACAGAGACGCCAGAGAATTTGTAAATAAGCGAACCAGAAACCGGAAGACACTTAACACTAGCATAGAATTATGAATGCATGGCACTGTGCGTAGGCTATGTGCGTACTTAGACACAGAAGCATGAATTGGGCTTCACACTTGTCTGACCAAGTGGTCGGGTGATGGATCCATCAATTGTCCAGTCAAACTGGAGACTCCTGCTCTAGAGAAGACACTATTATTGCTGAAACATCCTGGGCCTTCGATAGGTTTGAGGCAACAAGGAACCCATGAATTCTGACTGTCTCATCATGGAAAGAAAAAGTTCTTGTCTTGACCCTGTTACAGATGAACTTCTCTCCTGCTATCTCTTAAGCAATCTGTCTGTCACCTTTCTGTATTTACAGTACCTGAAATTGTTGCTGAGACGCAGCAACTGATAGAGCAGGCAGACCTGCTGCAAGCCCACAGGAAGCTGATAGAGCTGGAGTGTTCACGGGATGACCTCATGTATGAGCAGTATCGTATGGACAGCAGGAACACCAGTGACATGAACCTCATCTCGATCTACTTTGAAGATGTAAGTAACTTAACTGAAACACCAGGGAATTGTATAGCATCAGTGTGGTTTAGGGCTGCAACTAACGATTATTTTGATAATCAATTTATCTGTTATTTTTTTTCAATTCATTGGATAAAAATACAAAAGCTACATTTTACTCTTTCCAGCAGTTTATTCCAAAAGCAACTTCATCTTCTTGTACAAGGCTGTTTCTAAATGTATTACAGATTTCTGCAACTTAATTAAGATGATAATTTCAGATTCCGATATCTACATTTTAATTCTGACTAGTCATTATCCAAGTTCAAGATATCTTTCTTGTTTAATGTCTTTGAATGTCTTCGCCATTTTTCAAACGCTGACAGATGGTGTCGTTAATTTTCTGCCCCCACCTCAGGAGACGCTGCCACGGTGTGTGCTGTGTATTATATCAGACCCGACTAATCGATTACTAAATTAGTTGCTAAATATTTTTTTAATCTACTATAATCGATTCGTTGTTGCAGCCCTAGTGTGGTTAGGGAGACACTAAACATTGTAAGAAGTGTGTGTGTGTGTGTGTGTGTGTGTGTTTTGGTACCTTGATAAAGTATAATTAATGTGATTCAAACAGCACACATATTTTCATTGATTAATCTCTTATCTATTCCACGTTTTGGACATTTTGGATCACTGTTGAGCTTCTGTCACTAATTCAGCCCTTCCTGATCAGATGATGTTCTTGTAGTGTGAATAATTTGGAGGACCTGCCAGATTTTACTGATGGTGTTCTAATAAGGATCCAAAGTAAAAGTGTTTTAAAAGAAAATGTTTTCAGGAGAATTGCGAGCATGTCTTATCTCTGTTTTAATGATGAAATCAAGGCTGGGAAAAGTACATAATGTTGACTTTACCATGTAAGAGATCAGATTATTTCAATACCTCAATATTTTCTCCCCCAACATTTATTCTCCCTGAACACAACTAGCGGTACCCTCTAACAATTTGAGGTAGATTGCTGCCTTGGACCAAGCAGCAGTCAAGGCACAAAATACAAGTTTAAAGTAAAAAAAAGGTTGGGTTTATTTTTCCTAAAATGTTTACATTATATACAAACTCGGGCTGCACGATATATAGAAAATGTATCAACATTTGCGATATAATATATATATATATATATATATATATATATATATATATATATATACTAACTGCCAAAACCATAAACAAACCCGGGGGAGAACAACAGAAAAGGTAACTAAATCTCAAGGCAAAGATACCCGAATCCCCCCCACGACGCCAGCACTTTTAGTTCGGTCCTTTGCTTGAGGACCGAACTAAAAGTCCTTTGCTTTGCATTAAACCAGGCTCCACCCTCAGCCCTGCGGTCTCATTTATAAAACATTGCGTGGGATTCATACTAAAAGTGTACATGTGCACAAAAGCCGGAATTGAGAAAATTCCGATTTATAAAACCGTGCGCACGAACACCTGAACGCAATGTTCACTTTATAAATCAGTCCACCTGGAAACGTTCGTACGTGGATCTGCATTCAAGTCCCCCCTCCACACGCCCACTTTCAACCATAAATGGTCAATGCAAAGCACGTCATGAATATTAAATTATGCTGCTGACCAATGGGTTTCCAACGTGAGTCCTGACAGAGTCACGGCATCAAGCGATGAGAAGAGGAAGCGAAACTTTCTGACACTGACATTGAGGTGTTTGTTAGTGAGGTGGAGGTGAAGAGAGATTTTATGGGACAGCAGTGATGTCACTAATAAAGAGAATACACTGATACTCTGCTGCTGCTGTGGATAATACAATGTGTGAGAGTGAAGACGATAGAAAGAACCGAGCATGAAATAAAAAAAGATCCAATTCAAAGGTGGAGGCAAAAAAAAAAAAACCTCTCAGAATTTGAGGGAACTTGTTGTATTGTCTGTTCGTATTTTAATCATCCAAAACTACAGGATTATTAAATTCAGAGACAGCTGTGATGTCCTCAATCTATAGAATTTAACAGAATTATTATTATATGGTTGTGTTTGTACTGGGATGGTTCGGTTCCGTCGGTCGATCTGTGTGATACTGGACTCAATTCAGCACAACGATCACAGATCTATAGAATCTATATCAGCTGATCAGACATCGCTGAACCCTCGTTTCCTCCTCATCCTTCCATTCGCGTGCATCCATCACGCAGAATCACGCACCAGTGTCACGGCAGTATTTATTTATTTAGAGCATGGGACCGATTCCCTCACATCAGTGGATCCTAACCTCCACTCTGGGATATTATTTGGAAAGTTTCTTCATTTCTTGTAAGTGATCTCCAGTGCGCTCTGTGCGCTCTGTGCCTCTGTGCGCCTGATGGCACAGTCACGTTCACTGCAGCGATTTGATGATACACGCACAGTGTTAGAAGATATTATTAAAACTGTTAATGACTCGGCTCTGTAACTCCGCTGTTTAATGGAATCTGAACGTAATTAGCTGTAAGTTGTTTTATATATTTTTCAATTAAAAGGTTCGTCTGGAACAGATATGTTGCGGGAGCACAACTAACCCTGTTGTTTAATGTAAATGATGAAGTGGATCAATAATCTGCTTCAGTTCACCACCTCACGTCTGCGTCGCCACTTTCCCGTCTCCAAAACGTTCGTACGCATTGGTCAGAGTTTGCGTGGAAATACGCAAATTTTCCTGTCAAGTTTGTTTTTATAAATCCCAATGTTTGCGTGAGATGTGGGGTACGCGCGTTTCAGGCCCCTTTTTGTGCGTACGCAACGGTTATAAATGAGACCCCAGGTCTTTTGCCGGACCAGGAAGGACAACTCCAGGCCGATAACTCAACTGGGTTCATGTTACACCCACCTCAGTTACTTTTTTCCCCTGTATCCTGACATGAGTGCAGATACACCATCATGTCTTTTTTAATACAAAGATTTATCTTTACAAGAATAGTGTGTAGATAAAGACCATTTTCCCTTTCACCGAGTGCAGAGACATCTTTGTTGTAGGAAGACTTTGTAGTGAACAGCATATTCTTGCTGCAGGAAACATCAATTACTAATAAAACAAGTTTAAACCAATCTTCCTATATAGAAATATCAATTCATTTGCAAACAATGACCCTCATTGTAGTGGAGTTAGTAGATTTAGTCTTAAACTACAGACAGTTCATTTCACTTTTGAATAAACAAATGAGTTGTCATTTTTTTTAAATTTATGTTGCCGCATAAGTTAAATATTTAAGGTTGTCAGATTATAGCCTCTGTTCTTTTCCAGGTTCAGGGCTTGTCAGATGAGCTGGCAAAACAGTTATGGATGGTACTGCAGAGGTCCATGGTAACAGTTCGCCGTGACCCTACTATGCTGGTGTCAGTGGTTCGTATCATTGAGAGGGAGGAGAAGATCGATCGGCGTATGGTTGACCGTAAAAAGCAGACTGGGTTCATCCCACCTGGGCGACCCAAACAATGGAAGGACAAGATGTTTGTGGTAAGAAGAGGGATCAGAGTAATCATTTTTTAAATACTCAAATTTATGAAGAATATTAGTTTGGCAGTTGGATTGAAGTTTATTTTTCCTTTGTACTCAGTTTGCTCCCTGCGTCTAGTGGTTTTTCTTCACCCGACTCTTCATCATCTACTTCTGATGAGAATTCATCCTTCTCTTCTTTGATCCCCTCATCCTCATCTGGCTAATCCTGTTCTTTTGGATTTTGTTGTGGAATAAACCTCAGACAGAGCCATGCTCACTCAGCCCTGTGTATCTGTTGTAGGTGTTGGAGGGAACAGTCAGCACTCGCATTGAGGGCTCCCAGTCGGTGACAAGAGATGAAGATAAAATGTGGCTGGTTCGTCTTCTCGAAATAACCAGGAAATATGTTCTGGATGACCTCATTGTTGTCAAGAACCTCATGGTGCAGTGCTTTCCCCCACACTACAACACTTCCAACAGGTAATGGATACACAATTCGAAGTGAATCACTCTGTTTTTCTGTCAACACGGAGCAGGTTTCAGACACATTCCCTCACTAGTCCACTTTTGTTGGTCCTATGTATATTTTCACTGGCTCAGCAGCCAACAATTTTATAGGGGCCCTATATTGCAACATTTATAGTGAAAAGACATTTCAGTCGTTCCGTTAAACCAAGCCTATTCAATGATTCTCCCCATCACATTTGGGGTTTCACTGAAACGTCCGATAAACTGATTCATACCGTCCAATAGGTGCTCCATTGGATTTAGGTCAGTGGAACGTGAGGGCCAATCAATGGCATAAATGCCTTCAGGATCTGCCTACACAGGGGTGACGAGGACAGTAGCAGAACACAAAACGATGTCCACTAATGGGACCTGTCCTTACTGCACCGTGCAGCTTGATTGGCTTTTGTCAGAGAACACCAGAATAGACCGGTCCGCCACCGGCCCCCCATTGTCTTCACAGATGAAAGCATGTTCACACTGAGCACATGTAACAGTTGTGAAAAAGTTTGGCGACGCCGTGGTGAACGTAAGCTGCTAGGGGTGGAACGGTACACAAAAATCACGGTTCGGTACCTACCTCGGTTTTTGAGGCCACGGTTTGATACGTTTTCAGTACAGTAGAAACAAGGAACATAAAACAGATTTTTGTAATTATTTTTATTCAACCCTGGTTAACTATGGCTGTCACTTTCCTACTTAAGTTATTTTTTACAAAAGTCTAATGACAAAATAAACACTCATTCAAAAATAGTAAAATAAATATCCATTAAGGTGCAGCATGTAAAAAATGTACTGTACCTAAACTTCACTGTTATTGTATGATTATCATTATTAAATATATGTATTAGGATTTATTTTTTTTCTTTAAAGAAATGTACTTGTCCACATTGTTTGCAGAGAGGCTTTGATGCCCTGCTGGCACTAACAATGTCTCCGCTGTGGAGAACACTCTCACTCTAGAGACAGAGGTTTATAAAGGGCTGGTTTGACTTGCTGGCTGAAATGCGGACGAGAGGGAACTTGGTAACGGTTTCTAAATGGACAGATTAATATCCCTGAAGTTTACTGACTTGGTTCTATACTGTCATAATTAAGTGTTCCCTTAACGAGCAGTGTATATATGTATGTCTATGTAGGTAGATTCTAAACCCCACTGCGCCTGACGGCTATGCTGCCAGTGTGTATGACTGATGTGTGATCTATCCTATACATCTATATATGTATGTATATGAGTGAATGTTTGTGTGTCTGTGTATATACTGTATATGATATGTATCTGTGTGTGTATATATGTATGTATACATACATACATACATACATACATACATACATACATACATACATACAGAGTGCATGTGTACAGACCATTTAAACATTAACATGTGCAATTTTGCATATGTGTTTCTCAGGTTTTTCAGTCTCTACCACAATGCTGTGTCCACTCGTGTCAAAGAACTGGCTGCTGAGGACTTGGAGGCAAATGAGATCGTGTCCATGTTAACCTGGGTTCTCAACACATACAAGAGGTACACAAATAAATGTAAATACTTATAGCTGTATGTGAATTAGGTATATAATTTTGGACTTTCACCAGTTCAAAGACAGAACTTTATTAGTTAGTCAGCACATAGAAAACAAGGGGTTCAGTGCATTTCTAATGTGTATTGTCAATATTCTGATGTATTTTCCATGGTGTCTGTGCGACAACTCTCCATGGTGAACTCGATAAGATATTAGACAATGAATCAACCCCAGTATGTATAGATGGGTGCTTGCCTCCACTACATTAGGCTTTATCACAGTAATTCAACCCCAATATGATGATTGTTTGTACGGATGCACGATGTTAACTTTTCCGGCCGATACGATCACCGATAATTACATGCTTCACATGGCTAATACCGATAATAATTTCACGTTTCTTAAAAAAAAGTTCATAGCCTGCAGTTTATGCTCACCTGAGGGTAAAATTGCACAAAAAAAAAAAAAAAAAAAAAAAAAAATATATATATATATATATATATATATATATATATATATATATACACACACACACTACCGTTCAAAAGTTTGGTGTTTTCCATGAAAACTCACACTTTTATTTATCAAATGAGTTGCAAAATGAATAGAAAATATAGTCAAGACATTGACAAGGTTAGAAATAATGATTTTTATTTGAAATATTAATTTTGTTCTTCAAACTTTGCTTTTGTCAAAGAATGCTCCATTTGCAGCAATTACAGCATTGTAGACCTTTGGCATTCTAGCTGTTAATTTGTTGAGGTAATCTGTAGAGATTTCACCCCACGCTTCCTGAAGCACCTCCCACAAGTTGGATTGGCTTGATGGGCACTTCTTGCGTACCATACGGTCAAGCTGCTCCCACAACAGCTCAATGGGGTTGAGATCTGGTGACTGCGCTGGCCACTCCATTACAGACAGCATACCAGCTGCCTGCTTCTTCCCTAAATAGTTCTTGCATAATTTGGAGGTGTGCTTTGGGTCATTGTCCTGTTGTAGGAGGAAATTGGCTCCAATCAAGCGCTGTCCACAGGGTATGGCATGGTGTTGCAAAATGGAGTGATAGCCTTCCTTATTTAAAATCCCTTTTACCTTGTACAAATCTCCCACTTTACCAGCACCAAAGCAGCCCCAGACCATCACATTACCTCCACCATGCTTGACAGATGGCGTCAGGCACTCTTCCAGCATCTTTTCACCTGTTCTGCGTCTCACAAATGTTCTTCTGTGTGATCCAAACACCTCAAACTTTGATTCGTCTGTCCATAACACTTTTTTCCAATCTTCCTCTGTCCAATGTCTGTGTTCTTTTGCCCATATCAATCTTTTCTTTTTATTGGCCAGTCTCAGATATGGCTTTTTCTTTGCCACTCTGCCTAGAAGGCCAGCATCCCGGAGCCGCCTCTTCACTGTAGACGTTGACACTGGCGTTTTGCGGGTACCATTTAAAGAAGCTGCCAGTTGAGGACCTGTGAGGCGTCTATTTCTCAAACTAGAGACTCTAATATACTTGTCTTCTTGCTGAGTTGTGCACCGGGGCCTCCCACTTCTCTTTCTACTCTGGTTAGAGCCCGTTTGTGCTGTTCTCTGAAGGGAGTAGTACACACCGTTGTAGGAAATTTTCAGTTTCTTCGCAATTTCTCGCATGGAATAGCCTTCATTTCTAAGAACAAGAATAGACTGGCGGGTTTCACATGAAAGTTCTCTTTTTCTGGCCATTTTGAGAGTATAATCGAACCCACAAATGTGATGCTCCAGATACTCAACTAGCTCAAAGGAAGGCCAGTTTTATAGCTTCTCTCACCAGCAAAACAGTTTTCAGCTGTGCTAACATAATTGCACAAGGGTTTTCAAGGGTTTTCTAATCATCCATTAGTCTTCTAAGGCGATTAGCAAACACAATGTACCATTAGAACACTGGAGTGAAAGTTGCTGGAAATGGGCCTCTATACACTTATGTAGATATTTCATTAAAAACCAGACGTTTCCACCTAGAATAGTCATTTACCACATTAACAATGTATAGAGTGTATTTCTGATTAATTTAATGTTATCTTCATTGAAAAAAACAGTGGTTTTCTTTGAAAAATAAGGACATTTCTAAGTGACCCCAAACTTTTGAACAGTAGTGTGTGTGTATATATATATATATATATATATAAAAAAGTGAAGTAACGCTGGCTGCAAGCGCCCTGTATTCTCGCCATACATCTTTGTCGCGATGACAGACTCTAAGGTGACTTATGAGATTGGTAGGGTTCAAATTTGCAAATGTTTTTCCCCATCTGAACCTTTGCACATTTGTTGCAAATTGCAATCCTACAGTTACTCTCAGAAAGTGTGAAAAACTTCCACACCAGCGACACAGTTTTCAGTTCCGATGGAAACACATCACGCAGGTATGGACAGGCACGGATGTATGATGTCATGAGCACGAACAGACGCGCTGTGCTTATCGGACATCTTATCGGCTATAATTTCCGATAAATAAATAATAATATAAAATTCCCATTATCGAGCTGTTAATATATCGGACTGATATATATCGTGCATCCCTAATTGTTTGTATGATTTCCCTTCACATCTAGACTCTAAATTACAGTCTACTGATAATGTTGTTATAAAACATTAGTAAATCATATTTACCAAAATATCCAACAGTTAATTTAAAGGGGACATAGCATGCAAATTCCACTTTGTTAGTGCTTCTACAGGTTAATGTGGGTATCTGGCATGTCTACCAACCCAAAAACTCTGGGGAAAAAACACTCGCGCGTTTTGTTATAGTTCCTCTAAGTCAGAAACGTCATGCTTGAGCGACTCGATTGCGCTTCCTGGGTTTTGTGTCGTAACAAGGTACTGGAAGTCTCCCTACATGGTCTTGGCCCCCCACACTCGCTACGCCGGGTTTACACCGGAGGCAGCGAGGCAGCGCCGTTCCCAAGCACGCAGCCGGGCTGTTCACACGGGACGAGCATTTCTCCGCTGGTCAGCCCGCGATTCACTCACATGTGGCATTTGTCTGGATCGTTGGGACTGGGAGGCTGCAGCAGCTGCTCGGGAGCGACTGCTCGCTCTCCCATGCATGAGCTGCAATTTGTGTCAGCGCCACACAGCCAGCAGTGTGGAGGACTTCTGCAGTGTTCAGCGCTACTGTAACCCCCGAACCCCGACATTCAACGGGTACAACAACAAGCGGAGAAAGCAGAATCGCGGGCTGACCTTATATATACAGTCTATGGGGCTGACCAGCGCGGAGAAATGCTCGTCCCGTGTGAACAGCCAGGCGGCTGCGCGCTTGAGAACGGCGCTGCGCTGCCTCGCAGCGGTCTTCCACACTGCCAGCTGTGTGGAAGACTTCCGCAGTGTTCAGCTCTACTGTACGCCGGGTTACAGTAGTTACGCCGGGTTACAGTAGTTACGCCAGGGTACACCGGACGCGGAAGCGCCGCTGCGAGGCAGCGCAGCGCCGTTCTCCAGCACGCAGCCGCCTGGCTGGTCACACGGGACGAGCATTTCTCCGCGCTGGTCAGCCCCATAGACTGTATATATAAGGTCAGCCCGCGATTCTGCTTTCTCCGCTTGTTGTTGTACCCGTTGAATGTCGGGGTTCAGGGGTAAATGATGGTCTTCATAGCCCCCCCCACCCCTCTCTTTCTCTCTCTGTCTGTCTGCTTGTGTGCTTGTAGTGGATGGGCAGAGGGGGACATTTAATTATGTGATTGGGAAAATTAAAACTCCAGGACAACAGAAGGGGAATACAAAGTATGGGATGCATATTTGATAATTTATATCATATAAAATATGTAATTTATATCGTTTAAAATCATGAGGGGGGAGGGGGGAGCTGGCTCATTAGCATTTAAAGGAACAGGCACTCAAAACAGGTCACTCTGTGGAGGGCTGTTTTATACAGGGTAAAAAGGGTGCTGTTTTAAATGATCCTTGTGGTATTTTGATCAAAGTATGTTACAGACATTTCATTAAGACCCCAAGGAACCATATCAACTTGTGGTAAAATGGGCATGCTATGTCCCCTTTAATGTAAAATATGTATCAACTCATTATGTGTTATCACAAGCTTATAGAATCCAAGAGGCACCTGCAGATGTAAATAGTAATGAGTCAAAGTCTGTTCATGTGTATGTTTCAGTGTGGAGATGATGGGCCATCCAGAGCTCCATTCAGAGTGTGACATCAACCAGCTGGAACCTCTGCTGCCTCAGGATGTGGTGAATGACCTGCTCAGCAAATATGTCAAGACTTTTACAGTAAGCACCACACACCAAGAGGGAAGTGAATACATTTTGACTAAATTATTCATTTAGTTTGGTGCCTTTATACACATCATACTTGCCTATATTTCATTTGGAACAATGTTAGAAAATTATCCTTTTGTTTACTTCAGAAAAGTGCACATGGTCAACTGGACTTGCTTGTGTTTCTTTTCATCGCTCATCCAAGAGTTTTCTTCAGTTCTAACCAACTAATGGGAGGTTTTTAGGTTTTTAACCTCTGTGGGTCTGTACCTGTGTTGAAAGTTATTATGTTAAGCAGGAAGGTCAGTGAAACCCCCACTAGTTAGTGGGTTGCTGGGGGCCGTTCCAGTCAAGGTGCGAATGGCTTGTTGATACCTGTAAATCGTAGACCCACTCTGCTATTGTGTGAGTCATTAGGGTCACAGTGGTTTGGGTGTTTTTGCTAAGTGTGATTGTCCATGTCTTCAGTCAAATATAACAGGCTGGCTGAGGAAGGCCCTGGAAACCGATAAAAAAGACTGGCAGAAAGAAACGGAGCCTGAGGCTGACCAAGACGGATACTACCAGACCACACTGCCTGCCATTGCATTTCAGGTACCCCCCACACAAGCACACTGTCAATTCACTTCAGACCATGCTGTATTCCTGACCCTGAATAAACACATGAATACATTGTTAATGGGATTGAGGTGCTGGCTCAGGAAGGACACTCTGGCCTTAAAAATAATTTCTGAGATATATTTCAGTTTGCACATTAGCCATGTATTGCACTGGCAGAAATTAACATTTATCAGTCAAAAAGTGAAAACAACAACACTTTGGCAGTGAATATACATGATGGCTGCTGCTGAGTGAACCTTGTGTGTTTGGCTGCAGCTTTAAAAAAAAACAGTTTTCTATGCAGAGCAAAATCCAAGAATCAAGATAAGAGAACTTCACACAGAAGAGGAATTAAAAAAGAGGAAAAACATTAATAGCTTTATTATCCAAAAAAATAGCTGTTCAACTCCAGTAAATCAATCAAATTTTATTTGTATAGCCCATATTCACAAATCACAATTTGTCTCATAGGGCTTTAATAAGGTGTGACATCCTCTGCTCTTAACCCTCAACAAGAGTAAGGAAAAACTACCAAAAAGTAACATAATGGAAAGTAAATGTATTGATGGATTATTGTCGGTAATGGTAGAGTATCTGAGTAGACATATCGTATATCAAGCAGTCTTGTTGTAAATAATAGTCCACAATTAGGATCCACCACCACAATCAGATGCCACCATAATCCACAATCCATCGTCATGATCCACTGCCGCCATCAGGATCCACCATCAGCTGCCACCTCGATCATGGTCCACCACCACTATCCACAATCAACTGCCATACGATACTGGATCTTCCAATATGATCACGATCCTCCGGCATGATACAGGATCCGCCATTTCGATCACGATATCTGATTCATGATCCACCATCATATTTCATGATGTGGCCGCAGCTGCGGCCCTGAATCTGCAAACGTTAAGACACAAGGTCTCCGGGGAAGAAGTCAAGTCAGTAACATGTATCGATGAGACATTAATGTCTTTAATGTGATAAAGAGGGAGAAGAGGAAAGAGAAGCTCCATGTGTCCCCCGACATTCTAGACCTATAGCAGCATAACTACGAGCAGGTCCAAGACAAACCTGAACCAGCTCTAACTATAAGCTTTATCATAAAGGAAGGTTTTAAGCCTACTCTTAAACATAGGGAGGCAGACACCCTGTCTGCCTCCCGAACTGAAAGTGGGAGATGATTCCACAGGAGAGGAACTTGATAGAATTTGATGATCAATAGTGTTGAATGCTGCACTAAGCTGATCTGCTGCATCTAACCAAGTTAACTTCACAACACAAACGGGCTAACTCAGTCACGCTGACCACAGAGGGGCAACAGAGACCACGCTGAAATTGCATCTGACTAGATAACGCTGGCACAGTTGTGTGAGGCGATTTAAGAAAGTAATGCGGTAGGTGCTCCACAATCCTGCACAGCTTGTCCATGCAGGACTTGGGGAGCCCTTGAGAGGATGCCATCAGGTCCCACTACTTCTTGCCTTGAGCTCATGTCTCACCTGGGTTGTTGAGAGGGACAGATTTGAGCACTGGGGGTTTGTGCTGTAGGGGGCTGGTGGGTAAGGTGGTGTCTAGTCTAGTAGGTCTCACATGTCAAATACTGCTCATGGACACAAGAATCCAATGAATTTGACTTTTTCAGAAATGTGTCTATTTCTATCTATTTCAACAGAGCATTTAAAATGGTGTAAAAAGTGCAGGTACAAATGCAGTATGGTTATATCTCCTGTAAAATCATCTCAGGAGAAAAAACAATACAGTTAATGCTGTGATATGTTGTTACTTCATTATAGTTTGTGCCAAAATGTAGTTCACATGTCTGTCTCATGTGGAGTTCATTATGAAACTATTGAGTTTTTAAAAAATGTGCAGGAGACAGCTTAAATAAGGCAACACCGAGTTAACCATGAACAAAAACTGTTGAGAGCAGTTTTAAGTTGCAGCCTAAGTTGCCATGGCAGCATATCTTGGGTTAAACCTAACCTCCTTTCATAGCACCAGTTAACCTTGAAGTTACTCCCAATGTAACAAAGTCACCCCTGAAGTTCCCTGATAAGCTAGTGAACTTGCTTCGTAGTACAGGCCCCAGATGATGAGTCGTACAGGTTTTAACCAGATTCAGAACCAACAAATGTGTTGTTTTCAAGCCTCGTTATTGGCCGCTGCTCTGCAGGAGTGTACTTTTGTGGAGGAGGGTCCCCTCCAGTCTTCTTTATATAATTATTTTGCTCTTGGCTGCTGCAGCATCAAAGCCACTTCATTGTGCTCTTGTGTACCAACATCCTCCTAGAAATTCCAAATTCAGTTGAAGACTGACTCACCAAGGCCTTGCGCATGTAATAGTCTTAAGATGTAAAAGATAGCCTTCTGCATTAAATTATCTTTGTTTATCAGGGTCTCTGCTATTTAAATGGTACATGCATACAATCATTTTGCAGTGTTCACTATAACAAATGAGCTACAGTAAATTTTGTATTTCAATTTGGACACATCTGTGAACATTGAGCCATTGTGACCTATGGTTTACTGAAAAAAGTGGAAGGGTTTGAATATCTCCTCTAGCCAGTGTTTTTTTGCTTGCTATTGTGAGTGATAAAAACATTTTCTAACAACATTAATTTAACTGATTCTCTACCTCATTTTCATGTATTTTCACATCACTCTTTGTCAGATGTTTGAGCAGAACCTTCAAGTTGCTGCACAGATTGATGGGGATTTCAAAGAGCAAGTTCTGAAGCTGTGCCTGAAACAGATGAACACTTTCCTCATCAGGTATTTTTTACTTTCTTACTAATATCTTTTAAACATATCATTTTAGAATCATGGGATTTATTCACGATCACCAACAGCCAGGGGCCTTAATCTAACTACCCTTTTCTAAAAATTTGAAAAGGGTAGTTAGATTGACCTGCTAGTAAAGGTATCCTGATTTCGATGTGGTGTTATTTTATTTAAATAGAGCTTTTAAAGATCAGTTTATTTAACATTTTAAGCTTCTTAACTTTTTTCTCCCAGTTGTTGTGCCAATGACTCAAATTTAAAAAGCCAAACACAAATGTTTGCAACACTTCCTGTACACGTTTCAAAATAAAAGCTCTCCAGCGTTTCTGTTGACTGAATTAATTTACTTTTATTCTGAAATATTTGCAGGAGATGCACGGCTTCAGTTTTAAAAGGTTATTAAAAGTTAACGTAAAGAACTTTAGGTGATGGACAGTAGTTTCTGTTCTGCCTGTAGCACTTAATGGAAAGCAAGCAAGAAAAAATTACCAATTTAGTCAGCATAGAAAGCTGTCAGAATCAATTTAGATTGATTTAAAATTTAAAATTTCCTAAAAAGCATAACATGGAAACATAGGTAGAATAATAACATTTATAATATTGTTTCTATGTAAAAAGTGATGAATTGAATGAATGCCTGCAATAAATCTAATTATCAGTGTAAACCTCACAGATGTTTGTGTTGTATGTAGGTACAGAGAAGAGGCAATGGCCTACAAAGAAGACCACTTGAGAGACAGAAAGCTGCCTCTGTGTTACGTCCAGTACATGATAGCCATCATCAACAACTGCCAGACATTCAAGTAAGAATTGATTTTGTCCATGCTCTAGTGTTTACACTTTTTTACATTTTTGTCAGAATGTCAAAATGTTTGATGCATGTCCATTTCAGTTGAGTTTGTTCGTCATAACCTAAGGTTATTATTTTGGGGGAATTTAAGCTGTTTCATGAGGTTGCTACCTAAGAGATAGAGAGGGTGATCCCCCTAACCAGAACGTCGGAGTGTTCGATCCCTGTCTCCTCCAGTCTGCATCCTGAAGCCTCCTCAGGCCAGATGCTGAACCTGAATTGCCCCTGATGGCGGTACCCACAATGTATGAATGGTGTGTGATAGAAAAGGCTTTTGTATACAAGCTGTGCATGAATGGGCCAATCTGACTTGATGATATGTAAATTTCACTACAGTTTCCAGTTTGGGTTGCTATGGAAGCCCATTGTGATGAAGAAAATAAAAATCCTGTTTCTCATAATTATGACTTACTATCTCATAATTATGACTTACTATCTCATTATTATGACTTAGTATCTCATATTAATACTATCTCAGGTATTCTGCATACCTTGGTTGTAACGAGTGGTTATTTGAGTTACTGTTGCCTTTCTATCATCTCGAACCACTCTGCCCATTCTCCTCGGACCTCTGACATCAATAAGGCATTTTCGTCCACACAACTGCTGCTCACTGGATATTTTCGGACCATTCTCTGTAAACCCTAGAGATGGTTGTGCGTGAAAATCCCAGTAGATCAGCAGTTTTTGAAATACTCAGACCACCAACAACCATGCCACGTTCAAAGTCACTTAAATCCCCTTTCTTCCCCATTCTGATGCTCGGTTTGAACTTCAGCAAGTCGTCTTCACCACGTCTAGATGCCTAAATGCATAGAGTTGCTTCCATGTGATTGGCTGATTAGCAATTTGTGTTAACAAGCAATTGAACAGGTGTGCCTAATAAAGTGGCCGGTGAGTGTATATATCACTGCAAATGACGAAAAGCAGCATTTTAAATTTTTATCTTTATCTTTTTTCATCTTGTTTTCAATTTCTTCTTTACCTAGAAGGGAGCTCTGAGCACGCTTACCTCAGCCAAATGCTATCTTGCTATGTCAAAGCAGTGTTTCCCATTAATTTTGTAGACTGTGGAGGCCTGCCATATTCTGATTTGTCCTGCCTTCATAATAAACCCAAAGATATTTTATACCTCTGTATTTCAAATGTATTTATTATACTGTAGTTTACTGTGTACCATATTCTAATTCATGAATTGTTTGTGTGCTCCTCAGGGAGTCCATCAACAGTCTGAAGAGGAAGTACTCTCAGTCACTAGATGCCACTGACAGTGATGCTGCTATAGAAAGGACGCTCAATGAGGTGGCTAAGGAGGGATGTCAGTTCCTATTGGACGAAGTCTTTCTAGACCTTGAAGTAAGGACATTTCAACTGTACTGTATTTATTGTTTATATGAAAGGTGTTTGTTCTATTTGTAGCAAAGTCTTTGTTCTATTATACAGAACAATTTAAAGCTCAGGCTTTTTCTCTCTTGAGCAGCATAGAAGACAGATTGGTAGTGAGCGCAAGGATTATTTGGTATTTTATTCCATACTTTTGAATTGGTGTAAGCGTAACTGAAATACTATTAAAATAAAATCCTGCCTCATCAGTTTTTTCACAGTCAAAGTAAAACAACTTATGTAAAAATTCTGGTTTACAAGTAGTTAACAAAGTAAAAGTAATTGTTTACAGTTACAAATCTTTGCAGTGCCTTCACAGATGGTATTTATGTTGATGTCACTTGTTTTGTCAAAGGGACCACATGTGTGCACTAACCAATGCATAAATTAGCTTTAATTAGACAATTAAAGCCCCTTTTGCATTCCATCTTAATTGAGAGTAAAATTAAGGCACAAAACCAGCCTTTGACATAAGGTTACTGCAGTGATTAATGCATTCAGTTGGTTTCATTTTGACTATGCATTTACCAGAATCACCTGAATGAGCTGCTGACCAGGAAGTGGCTGATAGGCTCTCATGCTGTGGACACTATCTGTGTGACAGTGGAGGACTACTTTAATGACTTCAACAAGATAAAGAAACCCTTCAATCAGGTAGGAATGGCACTGACCTGAGGCCCTTAGCAGGATGTCTTCATACAATTCTAATGTTTGTTTGTTTGATGTAAGTGTTTGTCAGTGTGGAGCTGACTGACTTGAAAAGCATCCAACATGTGGATGTGATATATTGTCACAGATCCACAGCTGCCAGAGAGTTGTGAGTGCCATCTTGTGTTTTAAATAGAGATTATTCATAAGATCTAATGTCGTTTTGGCTGTGGTGTGCGCAGGAGATGACAAGTGAGGCCCTGCGCAGGGTGGTGGTGGAGTACATTAAAGCAGTGATGCAGAAGAGGATCACCTTCAAAAACGCTGATGAGAGGAGGGAAGGAGCAGAGAGGATGATCAAAGAGGCTGATCAGTTCAAGTTCCTCTTCAGAAAACTGGCTGCTGTGAGTTTACATATAATGGATTGTGGCATTGCAACATTATTCATGCATTATAATTATATAATGGATTATGTCATTGCAAAATTATTCATGCATTATAATTATATTAACCATTAACTACTTTGTAGGGTTGATTTTCATAGACGACTGGTAGTCATTAGTCAACTAGTCGATTAGTTGTTGCACAGTTAGGATAATGATTTAATTATTTTAAAGATATTTCTTAGAGGCATCAGAAAATACTTACTTCTAGGCCTTAAAGATTGTTTAAAAAGTAACATTGCAAACACTGTGCTACATACCAGAGAATGTGAATGTTCACAATAATGAACACTTAAAAAATAAGCTATAAGGACCGAGTGTGGCTCATAGTCTGAACTTATAATGAGCGATAGATAATGCAGTGTTGAGCAATGTGTACATGCAGTGGTTGTACAATGTTTTTATGTAAATGATCTGGTATTTGTCCCACTGGGCATCCAGTAATGTAATGTTAGAGAAAACTGCCATGTTAAGTGGCTGGTAAACTACTGCCATTTTCTGAATAAGAAAACCTGTTTGAGATCGAATAATTATTAAATTTGCTGGTTGACATGTCATTACTATCTAATAACCACAGGGACCAGCCATGTAAACCCTGTCCGTCTGTCCTTGACTGCACAGTGAATCAGTACACTGCTGTATTGTAGCTGAACAGATCCAGTGTGCACAATGATGGAGGGCTGTTCTGCTGCTCTCTCTGTTTAGCCAATGTAACCTGGAAAACCTGTTGGGTTTGGAGGGGCTTGCTTAACCTTGGTTGATTGTCATGTGTAGGGTGAAGACACAGACCGTCTTTGCGGAGCCATCACTGCCATTGCAGAAGTTTTTAAGCTGACTGACCCCACACTACTGTACCTTGAAGTCACCACTCTCTTGTCCAAATATCCTGACATCAGGTACACACACACACACACACACACACACACACACACACACACACACAATATGTTCCAAATACATATTTTTTGGTCATTTAATTCAATTTAATTTTTATAGTCAAACAATCAATCAAATTTTATATTGAAGACCATATTCACAAATCATCCTCATCATGTGTGACATCCTCTGCCCTTAACCCTCAACAAGAGTAAGGAAAAACTACAAACAGGGTAAAAAGAAGTGTAGAAGTGTAGTGAAGCTAATCCAGGAGAAATGTGGTCTCTTTTCCTGATTCTTGTCAGGACACGTGCTGCAGTATTTTGGACAAGCATTATAGTGCCAAATCATAACATAAATTATCTCATGGCACTTAAACATAGTAAGGTCAAAACCTTTAAATTATAGAGAAAGCAAGCACTTTGGCCACTGTGGAGCGAAAACAACTCCCTTATCAACAGGAAGAAACCTGTGCAGACTCATTGTGGGCGGCCATCTGCCTCGGCTGGTTGGGATGAGAAGAGAAAACTGGGGAGTGAGGAGAGGTGGGTGGAAAGAGGGAAGATGAAAGAGAGGGGAGAGGCAGAGAAAGAGATGGGCAGTGTAGGCCTATAGCAGCATTACTAAGTGATGGTTCAGGTCTCACCTTAGTCAGCCCGAACAATAAGCTTTATAGTAATGGTAAATGGTCTGTATTTATATAACGCTTATCTAGTTTTGTTGAGGAGGACCGCTCTACCCATCAGCCTTTATCAAAAAAAGCCATTCAATTCTCAGTTTTTCATTCTCATGTGTTTTTTTTTATGTTCTCATGCACGCACCCATACACTTGGTTGTATGAAAAAATAAGCTGCTCTTAAAATCAATATGTGCTGCAGTTGTCAGGTAAATTGTGAGGTAACAAACTATCTTTGTTAAATTAAAATGAATCTATAATAGCCATTAAATATTTATTCAGTGTGATAAACTTTCTCTCTGTCACATGTTAGAAGATCTGTTGTAATACCGGAGTGGACACAGGGAAAATCTGGAAAAGCAAAATGATTCCCCTAATCTATAAAAAATATCTGCTGCTCTTAATTCAGCATTAATTGTAAACTAATTTCCCCCTGTCAGAATCCTGCAGATTAATGAATTTCCAGTGATCTGATTGGTCAGTAATTGGGCCGTTAACAGGTTTTGCTCTGTTGTCTTGAACTTTTTCTCTCTCTCTCCTACACTCCATAGGGAGGAGCACATCCAGGCATTGCTGGCAGTGCGTGGTGATGCCAGCAGGGAGATGCGCCAGATGATCATTGGGACTCTGAGTGAGAACAAAGTGTCCTACTCTGGTATCACACAGCCCATCTTCAAAGACATCACCGTGCCCACCATGACGATGACAACAATGACTACCATGACCTCCATGGCAACTGCAAAGCTGCTCAAATAAAACTAATAAACATGCGAGCATCTCCAGCCTAACCACCGTCAGACACAATAACATAAGCACATTTCTCTTTGTCCATCCAGCAACTGTTATCCCTATTAAACACAATTTGCTGTTTTGCGTTGGTCCTTTTCTTTCCATTCTAATCCCATGCCAGTTTCAACAAAAAAATAAAATTGTACTTGTTAAAACTGATTTACATGACTCCTTATTAGAGTTCAAAGCTTTACAGGAAGTGGTTCCCCACTTTTGCTTCTCTTCTTCCTTGTCTTCTTTGCTTTTCTGGTATCAAAGTGGCTCTATATAATGCCTGTCACTCAATACTGTGCATCTTTACCTCTGAATTTTATTTAAATTTTTTCAATGGTCAGTATCAAATCTCAAACAGTGACTAATTATCAAAGCTGATTTTTCACTGGTCATTGCATCTGGTTGATACGAATGGTTAATAAGAACAGTGCAGTTCATGTAGATTATTGTAAATTCTCTATAATTCTTAATGATGACTACTTGGCAGTATCATCATTTTTTTGCCTTTTCCATTGCAGTGAAGTCACGTCAGTAAATGACTAACGATTACTGCCCAAGCTGCTGATCGTGGCACAGCCAAGGATGTGGAGAACTACTCGTGAGGTTAATGTTAATCGTGTTGATCAGTATATGCTCAGGAGGCCGAATGAGATTGGGGATGATGGTTCCTTACTGATGGCACTGTTTTGTGTCCCGTTCCTGCTGTGTCCGGTTGGTGGCAGTAACGCGCCTACCTACTTTAATCACCGCCGACGAACAAGCCGAGAGGGAAGAAGAATTGGGAAACAACGCATCGTCTGATCCATAGATGTGATTTGAGGACCATTCCCTGCCCACCATGAATAAACCCGTTTAGCTCATGTCTTACCAGATGTAACACCCTGTGTCTCTGTCCTATATTTCTGCTGAGGTCACAGACAACTATACTCTAATTGGGTAAGTATTTGATAGCACAGCTAATGTGGCTAATGATGTTTACTGCTAAGCTAACGCTCTAACCAGCTTGTGTTTGGTTCGCTAATATCAGCAAACAGCGCTACGAACAAAAGGGTTTCAATGTGCTTAGTTTCTCCAATTGGAATGGCTGAGTGCCCTGTAAGTCGACGCTGTGCTGTTGGTAAACCCCAGGTAACCATGCACTTCGTGGCTCTTTCTATTCACCAGCGTTAGCCATTCAGCAGCAGCAGCAGCCATTCAGGGTCACAGGTAAACAAGCAAGCTCCACTCGGGCGGTTTGAGATCAGTGGTCGGTGTATAAGTCCGTCAGTTGTGGTTTATATTGATGGGTGAATCTTACATTTGACACGTTGACGATTTCAGTTGATGTAAGTAGAGTCAAATCAGGACAAAGACACAGTTTGATAGCTGCACATCGGTGCCATTGTCGTTTTTGAGCGTCCTCACCTAGAATAGCTGCTGTAGACCTCCTAAAATAACAAGAGGTTCCTGCAGAAAATACATGTAAATGCTGTAAGCAGCATTGCATGACATCTAAGCTGTCACGCTTCTGTAATACTGGAAATATGCATTTGCTGTTACAATAATTTCCCTTTTTGTAGCACATGCATTACAGCAAATCCTTTGAGGGTTGTTGGGGGGCTGGAGCCAGTCCCAAGTGACATTGAATGAGAGGTGGGGGACAGGTCACCGGCGTATCATTGGGCTGATAGAGACAACTATTCACGCTCACATTCATCTACAGGGTGTTTAGAGTGTCCAGCTAACCTGCATGTCTCTAGACTGTGGCAGGAAGTTGGAGTACCCAGGGCGAAGTCACACAGGGAGAGCATGTCAATTCCATGGTATACTGTATATAGGTTGAATGAGTCATCACAATGGCAATATGGTCACATCTGATCTGACATGGTTGACACAGTGTTACAAGACCCAGGACACTTACCAGTGGTTTAGCACTGACGGTCGCATCAGTGCTGTGTTGGCGTTCGGCTGACAGAAGCCATTTAGGGCAACTGTATGTATAATATTTGTCAGGAGCTTTCTTTGTTTTCAGGTTTCTCCTTTCATCCCCTCATCATGGTGGAATACTACCAGGTGTTAGGAGTACGGAGGGATTCGTCTGCAGATGACATAAAGAAAGCGTGAGTTGTAAAGATATCTTAGCTGTGGCGCTCTGGAACAGTTGAGCACACATTGAATTGAAATTGTAATATTAGCTCAATATGGGTCCCATTCAGATGTCTCTGATTGGAGATTTTATTTTTGTCTCATCTGTCTTTGTCATTTTCTCTCCTCCTCTCCTTGCCTCTTCTCTGTGCTCATACCTCTCTATGCTCTATCGTCCATCTCTAAGAGCAGAGCAAACTGCACTGGGTCATCTATTGTTACTTTAAACATGAGTGTGGATGTGGCTGCTCTTCTTTTTACAACTCACTGATTGATCCCTAGCCATATTTAAGATTCACCTACTGACAATTGTGCTAAAACTCTTACTGTCTGGAATATTCATTGCATTTCCTTCCCCATGTTGCTGCAGCAGTAATGTTATACACCTGTAGGGAGTGATAAGTGAACAGTGAGGCCTCTGTAACACTGAGATAAAGTAACGCACAGTAATGCTGGAGTGCATGCTGCTCTGTGTCCTTTAATATAAGTCCTGCAGTTTTTTAGCAACAGCTGAAGCAGCTGATATATAGAATTTGAAACAGGTTTACTATAATGACACACATTATGATCTTTAAAAGTAAAATAAAAACACAAACATTTCAGTTGAATTAAAATGTTTGATATCATACCAATCAATCAAGTTTTATTTGTGTAGCCCAGGTTCACAAGTCACAATATGTCACATATGGCTTAACAAGGTGCTAGATCCTCTGTCCTTAACCCTCAACAAGGGTGAGGAAAAACTACCAAAAAACTGATTAACAGGGGGAACAAACCCCAGAGAGAGTCACGTGAGGGATCCCTCTCCCAGGACGGACAGGGGCAATAGATGTAGCTGAACACCTCTACAGAGTTACAATATTTACACCATTGATTAGAAGAAACAACATTTAACAGTAATAAGATGTTAAAACCAGAAAACAGTACAAGGAGATAAAGAAAGCAAGTGAAACATTCCTGAGTACAGTATTTAACTTTTTCAGTCATGTGTTATTTCATAGCCATGATCTTTCTTCTGTCCGTGTGAAGGTACAGGAAGTTGGCCCTGAGGTGGCACCCTGATAAAAACCCAGAGAACAAGGACGACGCTGAAAAGAAGTTCAAGGAGCTGTCAGAGGCTTACGAAGTCTTGTCAGATGGTTCGTATCACAAGTGTTTGTACAAGTCTGCAAATGAACAACAGATACCAGGGGACACACTGCACAGTTAATGGAGTGAAGCTAATAGCATCAGTCTGAGGGCAGTAGAGCAGTTCTAATGAAGCACACAATTCCTTTTCCTCTTCAGGGATCCTACTGGTTCTGATTTATTTGTTGAATTTGTTTGTTGCTATTAATACTTGGAGATGTTTCCGTTTCCTCTTCCAGTAAACAAGAGGAGCATATATGATCAATATGGCAAAGAGGGACTGACGGGGAGTAATGGAGGAAGAGGTACAGGCTCCTTTAATAAACTTGCATAAAACTAACCAGTAACCAAAGCATTTCTGTTTTTTCCTGAACCTAAAAGCAGAATTGAATTTCTTGAGTTATTTTGCGGGCTGGATCCAGATTTCCACGATTTACATGAGTTTTCATAAACATGATGTTTCAGGGGGTCACTTCCACAATGGAGATCATTTCCATGATCAATTCACATTCCGCAACCCAGAAGATGTCTTCAGGGAATTCTTCGGTGGCAGGGACCCATTTGCTAACTTTTTTGGTAAGTTGTTCAAACTGTCATCACTAAATCTGTTCTCGTCAAAATGCAGGTTTGAGGAGTTTCAACCTGAAGCATAACCTCCGTTCTTTTCCTCCCTGTTCTTTCAGGTGCAGATCCTTTCAGTGAGGATCCTTTTTTTGGCAGCAGCCGGCAGCACCAAGGTCGGGCGAATCGCCATAGGACAGGGGGCTCATTTTTTGGAGGCTTTGTTGGTTTTCCACCCTTTGGTGCTGGCTTTTCACATTTTGACCCGGGTAAGATGTGCACCAGTGAAAAGAGAAAATGTACTAAAACATTTTATTACTGAAAGCTCAGGAATGAACACATTGTCACAAATCTCTGTCATTTGTTTGAACGAGTCTCATTCTTTTTCCTTTTCACCTCAGGCTTTGGTTCTTTTGGCACCATGGGCACCATGGGCACCATGGGTCATATGGGTCACATGGGTCACATGTCACCAATGGGCAGTCTGGGAGGTGGAGGCTTCACCTCTTTTTCCTCCACATCCTTTGGGGGAGGAGGAGGTGGAGGAGGGATGGGCAACTTCCGCTCTGTGTCCACTTCCTCCAAGATCATCAATGGCAGGAAGATCACTACTAAAGGTAGATAGACCCTGACCAACTGTTACTAAATTCCCACAGCTAAATGATTTAAAGTCTGGTTGTATTTCATGTGAAAGGATTCTGATACCAGGACGTGCATCAAATTTTTGAGAATTCTATGTACAAGGAGGAACACGACAAACTTAATTTGTCACCTTGTGGTGCAAAGATACATTTGAAATCAGGAGATGCATCATGTTTGACTTCCTGCATGACCCCATGCCAAGCACACCAGCTGACAGTGTGGGCGTCCCTGGCCCTGCCGGTGGGGGAAATAGTTGGTGATGAGTTTGGAGCTGAGCTGAGTATCTTAATGTGATAAGCACTGAAACAGTTATTTAGTGTTTGATTACTGTTGTGGGGTTAGGTTTTATTTATTTTGTTAGGTAAACTTGTTAAGCGTTTTACACTCTACTTGTACATGTAAGTTAAGTATATTTTAAACTGTTGACAGTTAATATATTCAATTTCAACTTCCAATTAGCAACTTTTAACATAGCAATTTAAAAAATGCTGTCCTTATTGTCGATGATCCTTTTGTGCTCTTTTTAAAGAAAGTATTAGTTCTGGCACCGTTCAGGCATCGTAACCGTTTCAAAAGTATCGATTTCGCACAGGAATTGGAAAACAACCCAATTGATACCCAACCTTAGTGGTGTGTATTATTAGTTCTGGGTTTTTTGTTTCTTTGGGATGTGGCTCCAGCACTCCTTCTGTAGACGACATGACACATACAGTGCATCCAGGAAGTATTCACAGCGCTTCACTTTTTCCACATTTTGTTATGTTACAGCCTTATTCCAAAATGGATTAAATTCATTTTTTTCCTCAAAATTCTACACACAATACCCCATAATGATAACGTGAAAAAAGGTTTATTTGAAATTTTTGCAAATTTATAAAAAATAAAAACCGAAAAGATCACATGTACATAAGTATTCACAGCCTTTGCCATGATACTCAAAATTGAGCTCAGGTGCATCCTGTTTCCACTGATCATCCTTGAGATGTTTCTACAACTTCATTGGACTCCACCTGTGGTCAATTCAATTGAATGGACATGATTTGGAAAGGCTCACACTGTCTATATAAGGTCCCACAGTTGACAGTGCATGTCAGAGCACAAACCAAGACATGAAGTCCAAGGAATTGTCTGTAGACCTCCGAGACAGGATCGTATCGAGGCACAGATCTGGGGAAGTTCACAGAAAAATGTCTTAGTCAGGGAGGTGACCAAGAACCCGATGGTCACTCTGACAGAGCTCCAGCGTTGCACTGTGAAGAGAGGAGAACCTTCCAGAAGGACAACCATCTCTGCAGCACTCCACCAATCAGGCCTGTATGGTAGAGTGGCCAGACGGAAGCCACTCCTCAGTAAAAGGCACATGACAGCCCACCTGGAGTTTGCCAAAAGGCACCTGAAGGACTCTCAGACCATGAGAAACAAAATTCTCTGGTCTGATGAAACAAAGATTGAACTCTATGTTTTTCAGCGGCAGGAACTGGGAGAATAGTCAGGGTCGAGGGAAAGATAAATGCAGCAATGTACAGAGACATCCTTGATGAAATCTGCTCCCGAGTGCTCTGGACCTCAGACTGGGGCGAAGGTTCATCTTCCAATAGGACAACGACCCTAAGCACACAGCCAAGATAACAAAGGAGTGGCTTCGGGACAACTCTGTGAATGTCCTTGAGTGGCCCAGCCAGAGCCCAGACTTGAACCCGATTGAACATCTCTGGAGAGATCTGAAAATGGCTGTGCACCAACGCTCCAACCTGATGGAGCTTGAGAGGTCCTGCAAAGAAGAATGGGAGAAACTGCCCAAAAATAGGTGTGCCAAGCTTGTAGCATCACACTCAAAAAGACTTGAGGCTGTAATTGCTGCCAAAGGTGCTTCAACAAAGTATTGAGCAAAGGCTGTGAATACTTATGTACATGTTATATTTTCGTTCTTTATTTTTAATACATTTGCAAACATTTAAAAAACAAAATGAATTGAATCCATTTTGGAATAAGGCTGTAACATAACAAAATGTGGAAAAAGTGAAGCGCTGTGAATACTTTCCGGGTGCACTGTACCATTCAAGCATTGTGGCTGATTGTGGCGCCTCTGTGGACTAAATGTATACAGGTATGAGAAATCCATACATAATGATAATTATTGTGGGCAAATGGAACATCCTACCTCAGACAATACCAAGTCAATGTTAAGGGGCTTAAAGTTGGCTGGAATATCAAACCACACCTTTGCACACAACTGTTTTTAGATGGCCTAGTAATGAGGAATTGTATCATAATTCTCATTCTGATCTCCTCCATCTTGACCTGGAGTTGGTGAGGAACAGACCCGGGAGGGTGGTCTGTACGGGTTAGCCTTTAGCCTAGCATTTAGCTAGTCATTTCCCCCCGCTTCGGTTTCCTCTCTCCACCTAAATTTTTCCAGCATGCCCTAAATCGTTGCTTTGACCTTGCGGGTAATCCAGCCCGACCACATATATTGAGAATAGTGTAGAGAAAATGCAAATTTTATCCCTGATTGTCTCATTTGCTGTTGTAGATTCATAAATAGGCAGCAATAAGACAGTTTCATAACCAGTTAAAAACTTGTAGGGGCTTTAAAGAGTTCTACGTGTTTAAATAAAGTTATTATGGGACATTTGCTCAGTGAAGTAAAAACATTTTTATTAGATGAATGAAGCCAGTGTTTGAGTTCAGTTACATCTCAGCTGCGATCTCCGCTCGGTTCCAATGTGTAATTTTAATACTTAAGTCTGGTTTAAACCTCTATGTACTTCCTCTCTTCCTTACCCTTTACTTCTTGTGGTTTCTTCCTCCTACAGAATTGTGGAGAATGGTCAGGAGCGGGTGGAGGTGGAGGAGGACGGGCACTTGCGGTCATTAACCATTAATGGTATGGAGCAGCCACTGCGACTGGAACACAAGTAAAGACCCTAACATCCTCTGCTGCAGAAGTGTTACCTCAGCACAAACATACCAATAAACTTGAGCTTCAACTGGAGGAAAAAAAGCAACAAAACAATGTAATGATAGTGCTCTACTATTGTTTGGATGTACATATTTAGGTTGTGTTTATTTCCCCTCATGTCCTCTCCCTGCTGACTCTCCTTTGTTAACAACAATTCAGATCAGAGGATTTGGATGCAGACCTTTCTATGCATTTTGTTAATGCATTTATGAATTGGAGCTGTCATTATATTTTAGCTCAGGGTGGTGTTATTGTTTTAGTGTTTGGGACCACAGTATTGTTCTGTTGTACTGTATAGCTGCTTTCAGACATGCACTGAACTCCCGAGAACATACGGACATTCTTCGGAGGGGCTTTATTTGAGAATGCAAATGTCAGAGTGAGAGCCTCCGGACCTGAAGCTTCTCCGGCCAGTCCCCTTGTAAAAACTCATCAGAATGTCCGAAGGAGCTGATGTGAGAACACAGCAGGAGATCCCCCGCATCATTCACTACAAGTAAGTGGGTGTGTTGATCACGCGACAGAAGCAAAAATAAGAAAAACAAATCTGTGCATGAAAAAGTGGTGCCATACACGTAGACGTCACCGACTAAGATGTCAAGAGAATTTTTGGTGATAAGGGCCGGTGTTGATGGGCTGTAAACAAATACACAAGATCTCTGGAGCAGAATGAGTCTGTTACATCCTTCCTCTGCCTGCTGCACACCCCTCACCTGAACACTCTGGAGATTTTGTTGTTGTTGTGAACACGTCTGAGCCAAGAATCTTAGCTGTGTTGTTTATGTGTGAAAGGCAACCTCCGAAGAAAGTCCGGACACAATTCTACGGACATCCTCCAGAGTTCATGTCTGAAAATGGCTTATATGACCAGCCCCTCCCCCCTTCAGTACTTTGTGTATGCACTCCACTGGCGTCTGTCTGTTTGCCAACAGCACACATGCTGTGTTCAGAAACACAACTTTGTTTTTTCATCTTAATATATAAAAAAGTTGAATTTGGTTTTCCACAGTGGATCAAGTAAATAATTGAAGCATTTTCCCTGTCTGTGTTTACTGCTTGTCTAACCCTTTTCTTAGTAATAATTATTTTTTATTAAAAAATACAATGCTGGTAGGATGAGTTATGCAATTTTATATGTTCTAATACCATTGTGGTTTTTTGTTTATTTAATTATGCATGTACACCTGTTGATGTTGAGTCTTAATGTTAAAGCTGCATTATGATGCACAAATAATGGAAAGCATTCTATAAATGATATATGAATACAGAAGGAATTTTGTGTACTTTGTAAACCAATAAATCTGAGTTTCAGCCTGTATTCAGGACACTGACATCATAGCTGCTCTCTGCTCTGTTAGATACTTAGTAAGTGAATTCACCAACAATCTGTGGTCTGACCTTCAACTTGCATTGGTATTAAACCAAATTGTCAGTGATCACAGTTCAATTTCACTTCACTTTCTCAGATGAACATGATTTTACATGTTCATGATTTTACACAAAACAAATCAATATAACAAATGTGACTGATTTAGTAAAGTCACCGAGCTGCAGCGCTCGCAGGTACAGAGCTCCTTTGAATCACATCATCTGTGTATCATGACCTCTCATCTGAGACCCCAGAGTTAGGAACAAGAGAGATGAATTTGTGTAACACTTTAGCTTGCATTCAAGTGCACCATGTGTTTTGAAATTAAATATGTTCCACTTGTTAACATCTGTTACTCAACTCTCACAGCTCAACTCAGTTTGAGTTGTTTGTGTGGTGAAATAAAGACCAGTTTACTTTGTATAAATACTCAAAGTTGTCGCACACTTCAGAAAACAACGATGGCCTGAGGTAAAGATGGTGCTCAAAAAGATAACTGAACTTTTAAAAATGTAATAATTTAGCATAAAACAAACACTTAAGCCCTGGCATTGAATTACCTTATGAATTGTAATTGTGTTTTTCGTCTTTTATTGATCATGACGACTTTCTACCATGTTTGATTTCCAATTTTTTTGTATATGTATAGAAAATTTCTCTGTGACAAAAAAAATAAAGTTATTTAAAAAGTAAAGTTGAACTTATTTTCTGTTTTGGGCTCTGCTGCCACCAGGGGTCCTGAATAAGAAATCCCTGTAATATGAAGTCATCAATGAATAATGATTTCTGCACAGAAAACTTAAGTAAATTGAAATGGTAATTTTCAGTTTCTGCATCAATAGTTAGCATCTTTTATCTGATCCGAATATTGAAGTAAATTTGTCTGCTCCATTTTTAAATAAGGAGGCTGTTCCATACATTTCACCACCTCTCCCTACTGCAAATAATGCAATGTCACACATCTAAATATTAGCATTCTATTTATGTTCACTGTTTATGTAATGAAGATATTTCCTGGCTTCCTTTGTGATACTCTGGCTCCTTGAGTGGAGGAATCTCAACCTCTCAGCCGCCACCCCCCCCCCCCCCGCCCCCCCCGTCTTTCAAGGGATCTAAAGCTTACTGTCATAGGCTGAGAAACATGTCAATCAGGACAATTACTGGTACTGTATGTGACACATATTACAATAAAGTTAAAACAAACTGAAAAGGAACAAAGGTATCCTTTAAAAGTGAAAATCTTATGGTGCAGATGCATCAGTAATATAGTCTGGAGGAGAAATGTAACGATCAGTTTATGCTCCTAAGTGCATGAAATGGACGTGGCTGAGTGCATAGTTCCCCAGTATCCGTGGTCTGTCTGCCAAGTTAAAGAAAAAAGAAAAGAGGAATCCAGGTGGAAACAAATGTCGATGTGGAGCTGTCCTTGGTGCTGAACTCCAATCCACTCTCTCTCTCTCTCTCTCTCTCTCCCCCCCCTCCCCTCCCCCACATCTCTCTCTCACTCTCTTTATTCCTCCAGGCCACAGCCGGTTCACACTTCTCTCTCTGTGCTCACTGTGTGCGTGTCTCCTCATGGCGCTCATTGCTGAGGTACGGCCTGGGACATTTCTTCTCCTGCGCTGTTAGATTTTGTTTATTGCCAAAATGTGGATCTCCAGTGGTCTGAGTGCTGTCGAGGGGCTTCATGAATCAGCGGTCGAAGGGGAGGTGAAGCAGCTGAGATAACCTAGCGAGTGCTATGGTGGGACCTCCTGGAAGTACAAGAGTTCGGCTTTCCCAAAATTTCAGCAGTTTGCATAGAGGTGAGCTACCTGTACATTATTTTACTTAACATACTCTGGTGTAATTGTGGTGATGGGCTAGAGACAGTAAAACAGCCCCGAGCATGTTTTCTATTGGTCCACATATACTTTATATCCACTTTCTACCCAGCCCACCTTGTAGCTGTTAGACTTACTGTGGACTAATCACGGGTTAAGCCTGAGTCCTTTTAATCTCTTGACAATGAATTAGAAATGAACGCTGTCTCGTTAGACTCTAATTCTGGATTCTATGTCCGTCATTCAACCGATATCGACTGATTTGGTCTGGTTTGATAAAGAAAAGCAGTCAGCTATGTAAGCTATTACACCCTTATTAATCTGTTACTCAACTATTAATGGTAAATAAGTCATCCTTGGTTTAATATTCCCTCTGATATAAACTGTGCACTGAGTTGATTTGTCTAAATAAATGTAATGAAATGTAATTTATTTTAGAAAGAAAGGACTGGATAAGATTGATTTCTTTTTTACTGGTGACGTAGCAGCTTGGTTCCTGACGTAGCCGTGTGTCCTATGAGTGTCCCAGGAGGAGATAGACAGTCTATAATTAACTAAGGCAGACTTGAGCCAGGGGAGACGAAGCCTAATGCCACTACTGGGATTTTATGGAACTCCATTACACAATCAGATAAAGGTCCCACAGTCAGAGGACTTCAAACGATAACATAAGCCTTCATGGATCAACTGGAGAAAGGCTTCCTTTTGGATTCCATTCATTAAAAGTGGGATTCATCATGACGGACATGCAGTTTTATTGTTCAGAGGATTCAAATGCCAGTTTTTCCTGGGTATCGATGTGTCTCCAGAGTTAAACTGGACTGTCTACCTCACCTATATCCATAATGTGGCTTGAGTGTGGCTCCAACGGAAATACTCAGACATTGTGTGAGTGTCTGACACTCACTGAACCAACATAGTTTACTGTAAAGTGTTGACCATTGCTTGTTGACCACTCACTGCATTATCTACTGTTACACAGTCAAATAAATAAAAATATAAAAAAATGTTCCCCTGTGTCACATCAAGTAGAAGACTGTTGTTATTATTTTTTTGTGTTTATATGTTGCATATGCAAAACATAATAAATGTAGCACAGAGCTCCTTAGCACAGAAGCCCTCATTTTATTTTAGAACATAGGACACGATGGTGAATACCCCTTGTACATTTGAGTTAAGCTGCCAACCACCAGTAGATGTTCGGGCCTTTTAATCACAAGACACCCTCTTCTAAGGCAGGCCCACCACAGGCTGATCACACCTGGGTGCATGGTTCATTTACCCCAGTGATCTAAGCCATAATGACACTGAGATGTTTAATTGACAATATATCATACATCGATCAGACACAACATTAGAACCAGCAATGGGTTTAAATGTTGCAGCTGATGAGTTTATAGTTTACTCTGGTCAAACATGCATCATATTTTATGTTTTGTTTTTCCAGGCATGGATCTAACCAAGAGCTTAGTGGTCTGAGCACAGCCAGTTTGGTGGGCCTGCACAACCTTTTCTGGACCAACCACCACCTTACCATCATTGTACAAGTGACAGACCTTCACACACTCGAGCTCCCTAGTAAGACAACAACACCCACACAGCAGACATGACAGACAGAGGTTATAGCGCATCCAAAGCAAACCTCCGACCCGCCGCACCCCCTGTGCTCCCACCTGAGCCGATCGACATCATTCGGATCAAGGCCCGCTCCCGACGGGTCAGGCTCAATGTTGGAGGCCTCACACATGAAGTCCTATGGAGAACGCTAGACCGGTTGCCCAGAACCCGTCTGGGACGCCTGAGAGACTGCAACACCCATGAGTCATTGCTGGAGATTTGCGATGACTACAGCCTCAATGAGAACGAGTACTTTTTCGACCGGCACCCGGTGGCCTTCTCCTCCATCTTGAACTTCTACCGAACAGGGAAGCTGCACATGATGGAGGAGATGTGTGCCCTGTCCTTTGGCCAAGAGCTGGACTACTGGGGTATTGATGAAATCTACCTGGAGTCCTGCTGCCAGGCACGGTACCACCAGAAAAAGGAGCAGATGAATGAGGAGCTGAGGAGGGAGGCAGATGCGCTAAGGGAGAATGATGGGGAAGAGGAGGAGCATGGCTGTTGTCCCGACAAAAGACAGAAGCTCTGGGATCTGCTGGAGAAACCCAGCTCATCTGTGGCTGCAAAGGTAACAACAGCTGTACACACTACTTGTCTAAAATCGAAACAGTTACAATATCTCTAAGGTCACCAGGACCTGGCAGAACTACACATAGAGGGAGAATGCCTGCAGCCCAGAGGTTGAGGTTGAAATCATTTTCGGGTTCAACAGAGTAATTGTGCCAGTCCTTCATGTTACACATCAAAGTTAGTAGGTTAGTCTTCTTTAGCTTGTGAAAACAGCAATATTACGGGGGCAACGACAGAACATGGACCGGCCGAAACTGACTTTCATGACGATCGGTGAAACGAGACCGAGGGGCTGGCACTTTAGAGCCATTTTGCCATGCCCATTTCAAATTACTCTAGAATCTGTAAATTTCCACCACTTTTGAATTTTCTCTGAAGTTTCATGAGTTTTTGAGCATATTTAGGCACTCGAAATTGCCTGAATAATAATAATAAAAATAATAAATGCAATTCCAATAGGGTTCTCACACCAGTCAGTGCTCGGGCCCTAAATATAAGCCTTGTGTGGACCATTATATTGAATTGCACTACGGGAGGTGTTGGATCCAGATGTCACACAGATATCATTGATTTGAACAATTTCTTTTCAAAGTTTTTCGTTTATTTTGATGGTACAAAGAAAATGTGAAATATGGGGTCAAATGGACAAAGCCAAACTCCTCAGCTCAACTCGAACCAACAGTTATGAAATTACTATATGTGGTCATTCATAGCCTACACACCTACAAGATATGACAATACTGTTTTAACTGTCTCTTGTTAGACCCTTCATTGAACTGCTAAACTTAATCATTCACCATTTTTCAACATAGTTACAGAAATGAGGAAGCAGGAACCCAGTCAAGTCATGAGGAGAACTTGTATTATTTTTTAATACATTTAATAACATTTTTAATACATTTTAATACATCAATACATCATCATTTCAGTTGTATTCTGTAGGTTCACGAAGTAAACCTTTGTATGCATTTCATCATTGGACAAAAGATGACACAGTGGCAGGAATAATTAGGCTCCTTTATAACTGGGATTGAATTAAATGCATGTCCAAGTTCCAATACAACACAAACTTGATGATTTCCCAACAATAAGAGTGTAATACTCAAGTAATTGTATTCAGCCCCAGTTATTCTTCAGAATGAGTCTGGGACACCCATTGAACTCCTGCTCTATGATGAGCAGTCTCCTGTAGATTCATGTAGAAACATCAGGGGCCATTAGAGAGCTGTCTGACTTCCTTCAGTGCTCCATCCTGCACTCTGTCATGTTAGCACCGTTTTTGACTGTATTATAGTCCCCACCAGTGAAAAGGGCTTTGTGTTTAAAGAGTTAATTCACCAAACTTTTCTCTAGCAGTATTTATGCATGTGGACAGGCTGGGTTTGATCTGTCCAGGTTTTCAAGTATCTGTCTCTGACATTGTCGCCTTAACCCCATTGTGAGGACATGAATGCAATTCAGATCTCATCATTGAAAAATTACAATTCCCCCAGAGGCAGTGTCCATGTTACTCTGGATGATCTAAAAACACAGTGAACAGGTTTCAGTGGAAGTGCTCACTTCGGATGAAACAGTCCCTATAAATCCTTCTGACAGGACATTCTGTGGATTATTTGAATTTTTTGCAGCATTTTCATTGTGTGATAATGGACTCTTAATATCTGTCATAGGACACGTGACTTTGTGCAGCCAAAATACCAAAGTATTGCACATTGGGAGGAGGTTGGGGTTTCAGAGGAAGCTGCAGTAGCAAAAGAAGAAATGGGACATGGACCAAAATCAAAAATCAAAGTTCATGTCACGTACAGAACTTTATCACAGATAGTTTAAGTAGTTGTTATTACACTGATATATGTATGTATATAGGTTTGGTTTTATAATATCTAAGAAAGCTTTTCTGCCAGTGAGGTTTTGTCATTTGCCATTGAAAGTGACACAGAGGAGAATATGTCCGATTTGGAGGAGAATGTTGAGGAGGACCCTGATTATGAGGCATCCTCTTCTAATGAGGATAAGAACCTTAGTGCTGGTCCTACTGTTGTCTCAACCTCCAACAGACACGTTTCCTTTCAAAAATGAAAAGTTATCACTGTTGTTGAAGTTCTTCACGTCACTGTTGAAGTTCTTCACTTCAACAACAGGGTAGACTTATTGCTGCTAATATCATCAAAACAGTTCCAGGCCCCACCAGATATGTTGTCAGCCATGTCCAAGACATAAAATCAGCATTTGTGCTCTTCATAACATTTGAGAGGGATATAGTTGAGATGACAAAGGGGGAGGCACATGTATGGGTATAGTTGGAAAAACTTGGTTGCTCATTTTGGCAGGATAGTACAAATCAAAAGATGTGTCGACAACAAGTAGTAGGTATACTGGAAGGGCAACCATGTATCTGAAGACATCCCATGTTTGTTGTCATGTCATATGCTTTGATGACAGAGAAACAAGGCAAGGCTGAAGAGACCGTGACTTGATGTGTGCAGGACTGCAGACCCTCCCTGATAGAGTGGTCTTTGGTTGTACACTTGTGTGTGTATGCTGAGAGTAGGAGAAGCAGCTTGTGGCTCTGGAGACACTGTAGGTGTTTGGTTGTTTAGCTCCTGCACTGAACAGCTGTGAGCCATGTTGAAAACCCATATTTTGATGCTCTTTCCTTTGTATAGAAATTTTGTTAAGCATATAATGACCCCACCCCACCCCAGCCCACCCCCCGCCATCTCAATATGTGATTCAGCTGTTTACAACAGCAACAATAAAAATGGACCAGAGTAAAACCTGTCTTTTCACAGCCGTCACAGGTCCATGTGACCATGTTGTAGGTGTAGTGTCAGCAGGAGGGAAGCTGCTTAGGCTGCTTGGTGCTGAGAGCCGCTGGGTTTGGCAGCAGTGATGCAGCTCAGCTCTTAACCAATGGGAGGGCCCCTTCCTGGTGACGTGTGCAGCTCAGTGCTACTTCTGATTAGAATAGAAGCATTACCTGGTCATTTGGAAGACACACAAACAGACACACAACTTTAGCTCAGAGTACAGATGGACAACAATCTATAATAGTTTAGTTTTATTGGATAATATATAGTATTAAATGTTCCAATATAGAGATTAGTGTCATAAACTTTTCACAATCTTTGTAATGTTCTAGTTTTGAATTTGACTATATTTCTTGACATATTTCCTTTGCACTATATGTTGTAGTGAGACACACACAGACACATATACACTCACACACTTGTTTGCACTTCTGACTTTGTCAAGATACTCACTGACATGATGCATTCCCTGAACTCTTCGAGACTAAATGCCGTAACTTCTAAATTTCTCTAATCTTAACCTTAAACTGGATTCTGATCCAACTTTTTAAAAGCTCTTTGAAGGTGGGTCAGAAAGTGAGCACTGTACAAAATGTCCGTACTTCATACAGATACACACCCACATGCACCCGCTTGAGAACAATTTCTCAGTCCTCCTTCAACCCTGGATCTCAATATTAAGTCCAAACTGAGTAGTCACCTCACTCACACACACACACACACAGTATGACTTAGGAGTATGGCTTAATCTCCTTTGGAGCTTTTACCAGGACTGCTGCTGCTGCAAATAGACAAACTGTTGGCAGGTTTGGATCGTCTGTCCTGGCCAGTGTTTGACCTGTCTGAGCGGGGGTGGGGGTTGCAGGTGGATGGAGCAGGAGAGTAACAAGATGAAACTGTCAAAGACAGCAAGGTGGTCAGGGTGGTCAATCATCATCTAAACATTTTAACCAGACAATTCTGAAAGTAAGATTCAAATTTTGACACAAATTAATTATTTCAAAAATATCTATGCCAGACACCTTTGGTCTTTATTCCTTGTAAGTATTTCTTATATACCGATTAAGAGTATTTAGGCATTAAATCATTCATTTGCTGACGACACACACACAAACACACAGAGGGTTTGATGAATCACTGGTCCATAGCTGGCCCTCCACCTCTGACTCTGCTTTTAAAATATTGTTTCTTTTTTGACCCTGTGGACTGCTCTGTGTCAGTGGTGAGGAAGATTCTCTGCAGCTTATAAGCAGAAGTTTTCTTACAAGGCATTGTTGTTGAATGTTGGTTTACTAGATTCTTACTTCTTTGCATGGTTGTTGAAGACAAGGTGTATTTACAGATCTGTGTTTTATATTTCTATTTAAATAAAATATATAATTGTTATTATAATTATTATAATTATTATTATGTGCAGGTTTAAATGAGAGTGAAAGTTAAGGAAATTAAAAGTTATTGTTGTTTTACTTCTTAAAAACATCCATTTCAATCAGGAGAGACTTTGATTCAACGTTTTAACAAACAGGAAGTGATGTGAAAGTTATAGTGTTTGTCGTATTAGACCCCTATGTGACGTCATCGGGATTAAGAGGGGGTGGAGCATAATGTAGTACAGGAATTCCCCCCGGGGTCTAGACAATGTTTGTTTGTATGGCCCATATTCATGAATAATGGTCCCAAAGGGCTTAACATAGTGTGACATCCTCTGTCCTTATCCCTCAACAAGAGTAAATATAGCAAAAAGCGCTTTTAACAGGAAAAAAAAAGTATCAACCTCAGAGAGAGCCACATGTGAGGGATCCCTCTCCCAAATGTATTAAGCGCATTTGTTTGTTTCCACTGGAGTAGTTTATTATTTATTAGTGTGACTGCCTGACACACTTGCTTATTAAACTGCTGCAAATTGAGCATCTAATTTATTTTATATATATATATATAAATATATAAAATTCACTGCTGTACTTTTGTGCACACAGTTTGTGTTGTGTGTGTTGGCTTATGTTTCCTGTTGTGCAGTTTGTTTAATCCAGATATGCAGCCCTGTGCATCCTTTTTCACATTGTGCTATATTTACAGGTAACAATCCACAACAAGCTGTGTGGTGCAGGAAAAATAACATGAAAGGTGAAGACACTTAAAACCAAATGAGTTACTTTTCATAAGAAGCATAGCCATAAGCTGCCAGTCAAATAGAAGCAGTACCTCTTCATGGTATCATATTCTTAATAAGCTGTTTATACTGCATCTCTTTTTTGATTTTCATTCTAAATCTAAATGAGTCATTGCTTGCGTGTTGTAAGAAGCTAAGTGGCTCCCCAGGTCCACAGTTTACTGTAGGAGGAGCCACAAAATGATGTGGATTCACTTATGTACTTTTGGTATTGAAGGCTACTTCAGAAGACATTGATTTATCATTCCAGCAGATGGAGGCTGATGCAAAGTAGTTTGTTCATCCTTTCCACTGTAAATTAGTTATGTGTTCATCTGTGAGAGGTCCACAGCCAGCTGCCAGGCTGTCTTTCTGGGTTGTTTATTTGTTCCATTTGAAGTTTTGGATGCTTGGATTGGGTCTTTACGTCAGAGTTGTAAATTGGCTATGATTGACCAGTGAGACTAATCCTGTAATACGCACACAGGACGCTCTCATTAGCATATGACAGTAACACAGAGGTGTAATAAAGACAGGGCTGCTAAAACTTTATGGATTTTTTGATGGTTCTCCTCCACCCTCAACCCAAGCATGAAGAAGAACTTAATTATATCATGTAACTGAGCAATATTCCTCAATTTGCGGAGAGCAGATGCTCTCCGCAAGTTTCCTCAGATTCACATTATCACAATAGTGATGATGTGAATCATTTCACTTTATAAAAGAAATCAATAATGTTAATTGGTTAATGGTCTGTATGTATATAACGCTTTTCTAGTCCTGATGACCACTCAAAGAACTTTACAGTAATAGTCTATTGCCATTCACCCATTCACACACACATTCATACAGTGCATCTATGAGCAGCACTTCTTTCTATTAGGGGCAATTTGGGATTCAGTATCTCGCCCAAGGATGATCGTATATTCTGTTATAATGACAAGTTGTATGTTATGATAATGGGAAAATATCTTGTTATAAGAATGGTAAATGGACAGTATTTATCTATCTTTTTACCATTCAAAGCACTTTACAGTACAAGTCACATAAATAATAATAATAACAATAATAATAATAATAATAATAATAATAATAATAATAATAATAACTTTATTTGTATCGCACTTATCTAAACAAGGTTACAAATTGCTTCAAAAATCCATGGCAAAAAATGAATGAACTAAAATAAAAGGTATTCGATTCAGTTGAATTTTAAGCACCAAATCATAACATATTAATGTCGAGACCTTAACATTTGTAGAGAAACCCAACAGTTCCCACAATTTTGTGACTCACCTATTCACACACCCAATCACCACCACCATATATGCAGCACTTTTTCTATTGCACCATTCATACACTTCGGCATAGCAGGGGTTCAGTGTCTTGCCGAAGGACACTTCAGAATGCAGACTTGAGAGGCCCTGGATTGTGCCACATATCCCTGGGTAGTAAATGACCCTCTCTCCCTCCTGAGCCATATAAAATAAACTTTCCACCTTATAACACGATAGTGGTTAATCTTTCAGTCTTTATCTGTATAGCAATTGAACTTTTTTTAATGTGGGAAGTGTGAATTTAAGTTGAAGTCACCATCCGCGGTTTCAGTCTCTGGCTGTATATTGGGTACTTGTTAAGACATTTGCACAGTAGATATGCTACTTTTTGTTTTTCCTGCTTGCTTGAGATTAAACAGACCTTAATTGCAGAATTGACTGTGGCAGTGGCACCATCCTCCATCGTTCAGCATATTTTGATTTGTCTTTTGAATAACCCTCATTGCACCTTCAGATCCCCAGATTTCCCCCTAGAGGTCTCCATGGCCTCGCCTCATACAGCTGCTTTCTCTTCAACAGTGTGTGGCAGGTGTCATCATGTTTGGGATCACTCTTGGTTGAGAATCTCTGTTAGAATAAATGCTGGATTGTTCACTTAAGAAATATTGCAGTCTAGTACATGTGGGGGGGGAAACGGCTTGTGCCTCCAACATCTGCTCTGCACAGCAACATCAGTGAGCTGGGAGGACTTCTGATTCCAGGTGTGTTGAAGCTGTTGGCTCCTCAAAAGGCTGCACATATATTGAGCATAACAATAACATTAACTCTTCCATTGGTATAAGGGTATGTGGAGGTACGTGTCACTACTGACAACATGCTCCTTATGTTAGCAGTGGAAGTAGAACATCTGGATTAGTTGACTGGATGAATAAGTTAAAATCATTATAACCTCGGTAGCCTTTAAGAGCAAATGAAAACAATATGACTGGTGAAAGCCGCAGTTTCAAACTGTGTTGCCCTCTGCAGATACAGCAGCTGTCCAACAGATCCTGTGTCTGTAATTCCAGTAATACGTCTCCACCTATTGATCAGGTTTTGAGTTTCTCTGCCAAGTAACTTCTTCCACTCGTTCATTCTATCATGTGTTTGCACTTCCTTTGCCATCTCTCTCTCTCTCTCTCTCTCTCTCTCTTCTCTCTCTCTCTCTCTCTCTCTCTCTCTCTCTCTCTCTCTCTCTCTCTCTCTCTCTCTCTCTCTCTCTCTCTCTCTCACACACACACACACACTCTCATACTGGCCAGAAATAAGATTATTTGGACTTGTACCATTTGCATATGAAGCAGGGAAGTGAGATGGCATGTGGTCACTGAAGACACATTATAATGTCATAAACTGATGAGCGCAGAACTGTTTCCTTAGGATGGCATCACCAGAGAGTCATATTAATATAGGTATGACCTGGGTCATATTGTTCAGAGTTCTTTGTTGGTGGATCAATGTTAAATGTTCTCAAAGTGTTATTGATCGGCTGAATCTTAAATTGGGAAGCACTGTGCAGGTTCCAAAGCAGCTTGTGTATTCCTAGTACTGCTTTAAATCTGACCTGGGTGCCAAGGTCACAGCATTTGGCAGCCATTAAGCCATTAAGACGCTGAAGGGTGGACACACTTTGATATACCCGCTCTCTATACTTTCCTGTCCTGTCTCTCGTTGGTTTATAACTTCTCTCTTGTCTTTCTCTGTGTCTCAGTTTTTTCCCCTGGCTTTGAACAAAGTCACTCTATGGATGACTATTATTACGCAGCAACTCTATACAATGTGCAATGCTATGATGATTAGTGACATTTAACATGACTCTGAGACACCATACAATCTCTTGTCGGAAATGGCAGAGACAATCCTTCCCTCTCGGGATTTCGCTGGAATTGTCACAGGGACAAAAGAAGTATACAAAAGAAGAATAATGCTTTAAAATAATTCCCCTTAACAGATCATTACCTGCATGCCAGGTCACAGTGTCAGTTCTTGGAGTGACACATTATCCTACACTTATTTATTCATAATCTTTGTATTTTTTGTATTCGTTCAGTGAATTGAATTGGTTATGAATCGCATTACTTTTCATCTTAAGCCAATATGCTCCTTATACATTTTTAAATTAAAGACATCCCTCTTTACATTGAAACAATCATAAAATGACATAAAACACAGAAGTAGTATTATCAAAAGATTATCGTGAGAAACAAAAAAAACATGTTTTCCTTAAAATCTTTGATTATTATTAATTTATCAAAATGATTATTACCATATGCCATTTAATTTAAAGACAGAAGAATGATAATGTTTCTAATACTAAAAGACTTTAATTATTCCTGTGGCTCTGGACTTAATGGTAACCTATTATAAAATCAAAAGGGGTGTGTATATCCATATGGAAAAAGAGAAGTTATGCCATATTAATCATTTATCGTAGTTAGAAAGTGGATTCTTGTTACAGGAACTCTGTATCATAGTAACATTATGTATATACGTCCTGGTTCTTTGACATAGGACATACATTTTCCTTCCACCCACACTCAAGGTCAGGTCAGCTCAAAATACAGAAGGTGCTGCATTGCTGTTGCTCTTACTAAATATTTAGGCAGTAGCTTTATAAATATATCATCTTGTCAGTAGAAACTGCTTTGTTTAAATTGATGCTGATGGATGTTTCACATTATGAAAACTGACCTGAAAACAGCAATAATTGTGACTGTAGAACTTGAACCTCAGAGGTGTGCACGCTCAGCACCACTCTGACCACCACTCAGAATCCAGACTACATTTATGATATCAGCTGTTTGCACTCAGATGGATACTAACAAAATTAGGATGTATTTACTTTCACCATTTAGATAGCCCTTATATAATCCCTCAGCTGTCATTCTTTTATATCTATCAGATGCAGGTGTTATTATCAGTCTGTTTTGACATTCAATATATTATTATTGTTATTATATTTGTATTTATTCATCTCATTATATAACAGTTTACTTGTGGACCAACTGTTGCCTGATTCTTCCTGTTGGAGGAGGAAAGAATGAGTAACCACTTCTAACCTCTTTCTATCCTTTCTATAGATAGCAACGCAATCCTATTACAATTATCCTGAAATGTCTTAGCAAGGGCTGCAGAGAGAAGACTCAGACTGCACATGCTTCAGCTACCTCACTAAGCCCGTTTTAAAACAGGAGGTGTAGATAGTAGTGTTGAATCCCTTCAGTGACCCATGCTGGGCAAACTAAAATGACTGTAGTTTATACTCATCCAGGAATGGGAGTGAATATGGGCAGGGACAATGAAAGTGTCACAGTTTCATCATCTGTGAACTTAAATACGAAGGAGCAAAAATGTATTCACTCTGTTCACATTTTACTCAACAAATTAAATATTGATGCTTGAATATCTGCTAGCCCTTTGACCAAATCTTTCTGGTATAATATTGATATAAATATTATATATACATAATATACACAATAAAAATCAAAATGTGGTAATAAGTGTAGTAAAGTAACCACCAGATTTGTTTCAGATGTCTATATGGTTCAACCAAAGGCAGATAAAAGACCTGTTCAAAGAGATTAATCTGTGAAATACTGGTGCCCTAATATGCATTCATTATTGTCTAACTAACGGAAAGATCATCATGAGTTAATGCGTGACTCATTAAGGACTAAGGCATGCATTCATCTAATGAAATGCAGACTGAGTCATATATAAATAGTAATTAATCAAGTCTGCCATTATGGATTAATTCCCTACCCACGTCTAGTATATTCATACTGTTTATTAATGTGTTAATTACAAAGCAAAACAGCAAAACAGTCAGTTAGGTCGAAAAGTCTGAGACTGTCTGTCCTGTCTTATAAAGGAAAAAAAATTGATAGTTTGAAAAAAACAAAATCTGAAAAAGGTTTTGCAAGATCTGGCAAATCTTTGTATTTACTACTTCAATGTACTTCCATTTTTTTCAACGCACTTCCGGTTCAGTTCGGTCCCATGGAAACTACAGCAATGGAGTGGTTCATAGATCTTTACTTTGAGCGTGGCCTCAAATATAAAGATCAAAAATCAGTGCTTGGCAGTAAGTAGGGGTTTCACATAAATGAAAGACATCTCAAGAGAATACTCGGCTCAAGGGGACATGCTTGTCGCAAAGCATACTCTGACCTGGTGGTCCTGGTTGACTTCAAATGCAACCAGCTGCAGTTCTACTGTAGGCAGATTCAGGGGTACTGCAAAGATCTCTGACTCAAACATGTGCTTAACCCACTGCCAAAAATTAAATCAAGGGTTTTCCTATAAAAATGTACACAGTACAGTAATGCATGCACAGTAAGGGATACAAATGTATATTAAGTATGAATAGGCAATGGAGTTGGCAATTTTAAATGCAATTCAGTTATATTTGTGTAGTACCAAAACACAAAATAAACATTATCTCAGGGAACTTTACATGGTAAGGTTGGTTTCATTATACAAAATGATAATGAAACCATTACCACAATGTTATGGAACTGATCTGTTTTCTATTTCTGGTGGGGCAGCAATACATTTTCATATAGTTTGAAGAACATATCATGTACACAAAGATAGAGAATTGCTGATCTGAAGTAATAGGAATTTAATGTTAATGATAAATTACTCGACAAGCAAAACTTGTAAGAAGTTTGTAATTTAGAATTTAGAGTTTTAGTAGAGCTTATTTTATCATGATCACATTTTGTGAGAACAGCCCCAATTCTTCATAGCAGTCCTCTGATTTTGTCTTTTCAACATTCAGTGGCTCTGACTATAGGCTGACCATTTCTTTAGGAATCCTGTGGCTCACAAGATGCCCATTGGATAGGGTTAAGTTTTGTATTTTTCAGGCTACAGGGACAGTACAGGCCAAAACGTCAATGGTAGAGGTCAATTTTTATATATAAATATGAAATGTGCAGTTCTAATATGTAAAAAGGCAGTTACTTCCTTCATTCAGAACATAATTCTGGTAATTCTGTATTTTATTTTACTTTATTCTCTCCTGTCTACTCTGAGCACTGGTGGTTTTTAACAGGTGGTGTAGCAACCAAGTAAAATACATTTGGAACGACATCTGGCTGCAATGACACATCTTTGCAGCAGAGAGTATAAGTGAACGATTTGTCTGTCACACAGACAAGGCTGTCTGGTGAATCTGAAGTTTAAAAAAAGTTCCTAAGAGTCAAGAGTTACAGAAAAAAGCGTATCTATTTGTCAGGCCAACCCTCTAGGGCAGGCGTATACTACTGAAGTTCACAGAGGCCCAGATGGAGAATATTTCTTTAAGCAAAGATCTGCAGCATCATAATGTCTAACTAGCGTGATGATTCAGTGCAACACAGTCCCCTTATGAACCCTCTTTCAAATTCCCTAGACCCAGATTTTCATTTGGATCAGCTCAAAACTCATATCAGTTCCCTAAAAAGGCCGGATTTTTTTCATCAAGATCTTATAATTAGTCTATGTGAAATCAACAAAAATGCTGCAAAATGCTCTATCTTGCAATGTTTAAGAAAGTGGGGAAAAAAAACATACCCCTCCACCGTGTTTTGTGGTAATCTGACCAGTAGTTTTTGCATAATCCTGCTAACTAGCAGAAAGACAAACAAACTAATGCAGTCAAAAACATAACCTCCCTGACAGAGGCATAGATAAGATGTATCAACATCTGTATTTAGTCAACAACTAAATGCCATATCAGTGACACTATAATGCAATAATATTTGAAAGATATTAATTCAGTTTCCACATTGAACAGGAGGGATGAAGGATGAACATGGAAGTCTGAATTAAAACCATTGTTTCTGTGTACTTTTCTCTTTTTAGACCACACAAGGTGAAACTATTTTGTCTTTCTTTTCTCTGACTCACCGACTATTCTTTCTCTTCTCTTGCTAAAATGTGTATCTCACTGACTCATTTTATTTTTTCTTCTTCTGCTAAACTGATGAAGCTGCCACCATCAGCCCATTTTTTCACTTCATTGAAAAGAAAAAAATGTACTAACCGGTAAACCTGTAGGCCTTGTTTTTATATATAGGCAGAATGCAAATGGTGATTGGGTGTGTCCGGTTACGTACCTTTAATCAATTAATCATATTGTCTGAAAAATGGCTGAAGATTGTTGAGTTTGAGGAAACTGAAGTTAAAAATAAAAAGTAAATGCTGTAACATGGTGACTGGTCTCTATGTTTCAATGCAACTTTATACTGCTAACTAACCTTGCTCGCACACATTTGTTACATAGAAGGCCCAGCCCCCCACAAAATAATAAAACTGAGAGAGTTGTTATTTGACAGTCAGACGAGTTTTTTTCATGTGTGTTTTGAAAAATGTTTTCAGTACCCAAAAATATCTTCAGTACCCATTTAGATAAATGGGCATCTCCAATAATGCCTGACCCCAAGTCCTTATTTAAACAAAGTGCATATATAGTCAAAACAGACAATTGAATAGGATTATCACAATGCCTGTGCACATTACCTTTATGGGCCTATGCTTGCAGGAAAAAGGCCATAACTTATTACTAAAGAATTCTATCTGACCTAAAGCCATTATGTTCTCATATGTTATATAGCTAATGTATCATAAAGAATAGCATGGCCTTTTGTATGATTGTCATTAAGTGTGGCATGAAGTAAATACATTGGATCACCAAAACCATTAAGATTCATCTTCTAGGGACTATCCAATAGTCGGGAAGATAATTTACTCAAATCCAAACAGGTCAACTGCATGATTCCATTGACGGATAAATCAGATGATTAGTCTGTCATGAGAGTTGATCCTCTAGAGAACGTGACAAACCACCCACAGTTATGGAGGCGTTTCAATCTAAACTAAGGTTCTAGACAAAGCAGTAAACACAGTCATTAAGCTAGGGTGGCCAACAATAACAACAGGGCTCTGCATCCCTTCATCTGACTATGTAGGGATATAGAGATATGGAGGAAGAACAAAATGTGTTATGCAGTATATAAATATGTTAATACATTAACCTTCAATCTTAACTTTGTCTTGCAGGTACTGGCCATGATCTCCATCCTATTTATTGTCATTTCCACCATCTCATTGTCTCTCAACACATTGCCTGAACTGCAAGTGGTAGATGAATTTGGCCAGTTCAATGACAACCCCAGTCTGGCCCACGTGGAGGCTGTGTGCATTGCCTGGTTTACCATGGAGTATATGCTGCGCCTGCTCTCAGCACCCGACAAGTGGGATTTCATCAAAGCACCACTAAACATCATTGATTTGCTGGCTATAATACCTTACTATGTGACCCTCTGCCTAACTGAGTCTAACAAGAATGTGATGCAATTCCAGAATGTGCGCCGTGTGGTCCAGATCTTCCGAATTATGAGGATCCTGAGGATACTGAAGCTAGCCAGGCACTCAACAGGGCTTCAGTCTTTAGGCTTCACTCTGCGAAGGAGCTACAATGAGTTGGGTCTGCTCATCTTGTTCTTAGCCATGGGCATTATGATCTTCTCTAGCTTGGTGTTCTTTGCAGAGAAGGATGAGGATGCCACCAAATTCACCAGTATCCCCGCCTCCTTCTGGTGGGCTACAATTACTATGACCACTGTTGGTTATGGAGATATCTACCCTCAAACCCTGCTGGGTAAGATTGTGGGAGGGCTTTGCTGTATAGCAGGTGTGTTAGTCATTGCCCTTCCTATCCCAATCATTGTCAACAACTTCTCTGAGTTCTACAGAGAGCAAAAGAGGCAGGAGAAAGCAATCAAGAGGAGGGAAGCCCTTGAAAGAGCCAAACGGAGTGGAAGCATTATCTCTATTAACCTAAAGGATGCTTTTGCACGTAGTATGGAACTCACAGATGTGTTAGTGGAAAAGAGAGAGGACAGCAAGTGTCCTGTGGATAATCACCTCTCACCCAGCCGCTGGAGCTACCACAAACACTACACTAATGCCGAGGTGGCTACTCCAGCTAGGTCTCAAAATTCTCATTATCAGGAAGTAGCTCAGCAGGGCTCTCCTGAACGAGCCAAGCTCTCATCTAACAAAACTACCCCTCAACACCTCAGTGCAAAGAGGCTAGAAGAGACGTACAACAAGACAGCAACCACCCAGGAACAACGGGACAAAATTATAGAGGAGCAGGTAGAGATGAAAACAATGACCTCCACACAAGTCCAGCAAAATTCCCCTGATGTCAGCATTATCAGGAAATTATCCAATGTAACTGATGATATTTCAGTGGAAAGAGGGGGGGGAAGCTCCCTTGTGTTGAGTGCTGAAGGAAGTCAAACTGGTGCTAGAAACCAACGCATCCCCCCTCCTTTGGATCTAAGTCAGATAAGCACCATGGAAGTAAACAGGGGCCCTGACAGCATCCAATCAGGTACTATCATCAAAGAGGGTTTGTATGAGTTTGTGTCTTGCCCCAGAGGAAGTGGGGCTGGGGATATGAGTTTGGTGTCACAGAGTGTGGAAAGCGTTGGAGCTACCTATGACAGTACCTGTAGCTCCTTGCAAGGTTATAGCAGCACCCAAAAGTCAGGAGCCCTAAAGGTTGACTTCATTGGATCCCAAGATGACGTGCTTATGGCTGTGATGACACCTAATGCAACCCCAGCCTCTACTGGCTCAACTAGGCTTGCTCAACTACTTTCTGATGACATTATCTCCCGGTTTTCTCCACCTCCAAGTTATGCAACACTGGAAGTTAAGTCTCCGCTGGCGATCCTGCAATCCCCATCTCTGCCCCAGCAATCTGTCAGTCCAGGCTACTCCCATGGGGGAGGTGAGGGCTCAGCAGCCAGGAGCTTAGAAGGTGAAGGGCAGCTCACAGGCTTAAGCCACCAGAGAAAGAATCACATGGAGAGGTCTGTCATTGCCTCAAGTAGCAGTGTTAGCCCACTGTCGTCAAAAGCCTGCCCCCTCAACTGCACCCAGCAGCTAGTGACTATGGAAGGAGGGGAGGAAGGAGCCGAGGAGGAAGCAGAACAGTGTGGAGAGAAACAAGAAAATCACATTGTTCAGGACGGATGCATGACACCACCCTGTGAGACGAGCATGTAAGCTTAAAAGCGGAGGAGGTTTACTGACAAGGACGCCAACTGATGGGTTGAGGAAATCCCTCAAAACTTTTGGGCTCTCACCTCTGTCTTGGCAAATCACTACTTTCCACAAACTGATATCTCTTTAGTGTTGTCACATGGATTCTTTATGAAGCACTGAGGGAAGTCAGAAGCACCGGCCCACTGTCTGGGGAGAATCTGAAGGACACTGTCTCATGTCAGTTGTTACTGACTTGTTCTTTGAAGACCAGACTAATGGGCAAGAAGAGAAAACAATGACAACTGATTGATCTCTTAGGGCTCAAATGTGAGCATAAAAAAGCCTTGTGTGAATGACAACATTTACGACTATCCTGGAGAGGTCTTGTGTACAACTCAACAGGTATAAATAACTGTTTCGTATTACTTGCTATATAGGCCTATTTATTTTGATGGACTACTTGCACCAAGGAAAGACAGAAGTTGGAGGGATATTATATTTTTATATTTGTCTAATCAACTTTTGAAAATGTATCTTTTGCAAGACTTGAAAATCTATGATCAGTCATTATTCTGTATCATGATATCTCATCACTATCACAGTACAGGTATAAGCGAGAATCCATGTCAAACACAAGCACACAATGAAGGACAAAAAGTCCTACTCTAATAACTTAGTATGACACATATAGAATTGCACAGTCCAAAACTAAATATACATCTTCTGTACACCGATGCCTGTCTCAGTGCTTCAACAATGGATGTTCATTTTTCTATAATACCTGCACTGAAAAAAGACTCTTGAAATTGAAAAGGGAATGGGATAGGGATGAACAGGTTATTTTGTTTAATTGCTAGACCACTGTTTGCACAAAATAACAAA